>NC_091454.1:4648647-4948647 GCF_027789765.1 Dendropsophus ebraccatus | reverse complement strand
ACAGATATATTGGAGGTATTACACACTGTATACAGCTATATAGGAGGTATTACATGCTATACACAGGTATATAGGAGGTATTACACACTGTACACAGGTATAGGAGGTATTACACACTGTATATAGGTATATATGAGGTATTACACACTGTATACAGCTATATAGGAAGTATTACAGGCTGTATACAGGTATATATGAGATATTACAGGCTGTATACAGCTATATAGGAGGTATTACAGGCTGTACACAGGTATATAGGAGGTATTACACACTACACAGGTAAATAGGAGGTATTACAGGAATATATAAGATATTACAGGCTGTATACAGCTATATAGGATGTATTACACACTGTACACGTGTATATATGAGGTATTACACACTGTATACAGCTATATAGGAGGTATTACAGGTTGTATGCTGGTATATATGAGATATTACAGGCTGTATACAGGTATATATGAGATATTACAGGCTGTATACAGCTATATAGAAGGTATTACACACTGTATACAGATATATAGGAGGTATTACAGGCTGTATACAGGTATATATGAGATATTACAGGCTGTATACAGCTATATAGAAGGTATTACACACTTTATACAGATATATAGGAGGCATTACATGCTGTATACAGGTATATATAAGGCATTACACACTGTATACAGGTATATATGAGGCATTACACACTGTATACAGGTATATATGAGGCATTACACACTGTATACAGGTATATATAAGGCATTACACACTGTATACAGGTATATATAAGGCATTACACGCTGCCATGGACATCTTCCAGTCCCGGGTAGAATCGGATTTACGTAATCTCACTACCACCCAGCAAAACACTGGTTGCAATCTAATAGCTGCTGAACGGAGAGGGTTAAAAGATTTAGCACAGAACCCCCACATAGTTATTCGCCCTTCAGATAAGGGAGGATCAGTGGTGGTCTTGGACAGGGCTTTGTACGAGCGAGAGGTCAGTAGCATGCTCTCTGACCGTCGCACGTACAGACCAGTGTCCTCGGATCCCACCACTTGGGTAACCACTAAACTTATTGAGATACTTAAGTGTGGTTTAGATGCTAATATTATAACACAATGTCAGTATGAATTTTTACTTGTAGAACATCCCATGGTACCTGCGTTTCATGCCCTTCCCAAAACCCACAAAGGAACTTTTCCGCCCCCTTTACGTCCTATTGTGTCTGGAGTGGGCTCCCTGTGCGAGCGCCTTTGCTCTTGGGTTGATGACTTACTCCAACCCCTGGTGGCCCGGATCTCCGGATACATCAGGGATAGCAAGTCTCTCCTAGCAGCCATGGGTGGTCTCACGTGGGCACCCAACCATACATGGGTCACGTGCGATGTCACTGCACTATACACCTGTATTCCTCATCACTTGGCCCTGGTGGCATTGCATTTCCACCTTCAGAAATACAGTAACTATGAACAAATTCTTCAGGATTACATCATCATAGTGGTTGAATTTTTGTTACAACACAACTTTTTTTGCTTTAACAGCACATTTCTTCTACAGATAGCGGGCTGTCCAATGGGAGCTAAATTATCCCCGTCATTAGCCAATCTTTACATGGGCTATTGGGAGGAGGTTCATCTATATGCGGATTCTAATCCGTACCGTGATTCCATCTTTTGGTACGGTCGCTATATAGATGACCTCCTCTTAATATGGCGGGGAGAACAGGGTCACATCTCACATTTTCTTTCATTTCTCAATGATAATGAACTCAATCTGGTTTTTACATTACATTCAGACCCTCACACTATCTCCTTTCTTGACATTAGTTTAACTGCTGATTATGAGAATAAGAACATCATTACTTCTCTTTACCGTAAGCCTACCTCAAGAACTGCCACCAGCAGCCATCCCTGGCGTACTGTTAGAAGTCTCCCCATCGGGGAGTTTGTTAGGACACGCCGTGCGTGCTCTGATAATACCACTTACATTTCTCAGTGTAATGACCTCACACGTAGACTGCAGGCTAGGGGATACACTAGAAATGTCATTACCAGAGCCAGGAAACTTGCAGAATCACATGATCGGGACGACCATCTCCGTGACAGAGAACACCGCAAGATCAATACCCAGGGAACTCCCATAACTTTTTCCACGCCCTACAGCACACAATTTCATGACATACAATCTATTATACGTAAGAACCTTCCTGTACTTTTTTCAGATGATGATTGTGCTGCTATATAGTCCCAAGGCATTAGGTGCGTAGCTAGAAGGGGTAGATCCCTTGCTAACATCTTGTCACCTTCTGTCCTTAAAGGACAACTCCGGCGGGACCCCCCCCCCCCAAAAAAAAAAAACACAGACACACACAGACACCATACTCACCATGCCTCCGGTGACGATCGCCACTCCATTCGCCCGCCATCCGCCTCACCGTCACCTGCGTCCGCCGTCCAGCGATGTCTCCTGCTTCCGGGTCCATGAGAGAGAAAAGGCTGCCAGTGCGCCTCTCTACCTTGATTAACTGTGAAACAAATCATGTAATATATTTGGCCACATGCACAACCTGCAATGTCCAATATGTGGGTTGCACGATAAGAAAACTCAAGAAAAGAATAGCCGAACATCTTGGGGATATATCAGCGGCCACTAGAATGACATTACATTGCCCCATGTCTGGCCTCTCTAGACACTTTGTTGAGCGACATGGGGGAGATGTGTCATTTCTCTCTGTATGCGGTATCGAGAGGGTTAACAGACCACAGAGGGGTGGGCATTGGCTACATCAGGTCAGACTACGGGAAGCTTTCTGGATTTTAGAATTGGACTGCCGTTCACCACTAGGTCTTAACATGAAAAATGACTTGGCTTTCATATACTAATTATTTTATGACCTTTTGTACATGCTTGCGTTTCTTTCTATCTAACAAATTATTTCCTGCCCTTTTCTCTGTTGCTCTCTGTCTGTTTGTTGTTTTTTTCAAAATGTATTCTGGAGTTAATTCACATGCTGCGTTAACCGTTTTCATGCATCATGCGTTATTTCCACTCATGCTATCCATCCATCTCTGGTTTTTATGTGTACCATCTCATGTGCATGTTTTCACAGGTGTTTGGCATTGAGCATTACCTTTTCCTGTTTCTTTTCTTTGTTTCCTCCCCTTTTACCTTTATTGGGATATGTGTATAGATAGATGTGTTTTTTACTATTTTGTATGCCATGATTAAGGAAGCTTTTCCGAAACGCGTTGGCGTTTAAGATACTGTCTTGTACAGTTTTTAATATGTTGTTTTGAAAAACACGCTATATACAGGTCAGGGCCGTTTCCAGGTAGTTTTGACTACTGGGCGAGTTGCCCCCCCCCCCCCCCCTTGAGTGATGTGGGGGGGGGATCAGGTTGTGTGTATTATGGCATAGAGCACTGTTACCTTTTTCAACTTGAAGCAAAAGAAAAGTCATTCATTGCCTCTCAGGTGACGTCTTCTTTGATCGGAGGCATCACTTTCCCTTTTCCTCTCGCTTTGGCCCAGACCGCCATGATGATTTCTTGCAGCAACAATTCATCTCTTCTGAACCCGCCAGACAAACATCCCAGGGCCCTAAGAGGTTCATTCTCTGGACGGATGGCAGAATCTGCCCGTGCATAGAGTCTATAGCACAAGCGGAGATGCACACGGCCGTCAGAGTCTGTGAGCAGGTGCGAGCTGCGAAAGACACAACGGCAGTACAGGACATGTAGCACAGATAGAGGGTAGTATAGGACATGTAGCACAGGTAGAGGACAGTACAGGCCATGTGGCACAGGTAGAGGGCAGTACAGGCCATGTGGCACAGGTAGAGGGCAGTACAGGACATGTGGCACAGGTAGAGGGCAGTACAGGACATGTAGCACAGGTAGAGGGCAGTACAGGACATGTAGCACAGGTAGAGGGCAGTACAGGACATGTAGTACAGGTAGAGGGCAGTAGAGGACATTTAGCACAGGTAGAGGGCAGTACAGGACATGTAGCACAGAATATATAGCACAGGTAGAGGGCAGTACAGGACATGTAGCACAGGTAGAGGGCAGTAGAGGACATGTAGCACAGAATATATAGCACAGGTAGAGGGCAGTACAGGACATGTAGCACAGATAGAGGGTAGTATAGGACATGTAGCACAGGTAGAGGAAAACAATGATCCAGCACGTAGCGAAGAAAGATGCCTTTATTTTCCAAATGCAGGTAAAAACATGTGAATCACCATAGTGCAGGGACCCCACAGAGATCAGACGCGTTTCGAGCGCATGCGCACTCTTGCTCACTGATGATCCCTCCCACCACATTGTATACTTAAATACCCTGAGAACCAGGTGCATTGCACTAGTGTGGGAGTGATTAAAGGAGAAGTCCGGCGAAAATTAATTTTTTATATGT
Organism: Dendropsophus ebraccatus; assembly: GCF_027789765.1. Lineage (NCBI taxonomy): Eukaryota > Metazoa > Chordata > Amphibia > Anura > Hylidae > Dendropsophus > Dendropsophus ebraccatus. The sequence continues at coordinate 4,944,242 of NC_091454.1, read as the reverse complement.
TATTACTTATGGAAAGTTATACAATTTTCTAATGTACATTAATTATGGGAAATGCTCATATACTGCTATTTCCCTTAATTTAGTGTATCAGGAAGTGTTAGAATTATCTCTGAAGCAGTGACGTCACGACCAACGGTGTAATTCCTATGGAGTGTCCAGCAGGGGGCGCTCTATATATAGAAGTCAATGAGTACCATTGACTTCTATATATAGTGCGCCCCTGCTGGACACTCCATAGGAATTACAGTGTATGTAATGTAATGTAATGCACTGTACTGTTGTGACTTTATGAATACATTTATGGAATACTTTGGGGAGCAAGTGTCCTTGCTCCCCAAAGTATCCCATAAATGTATTCAATGAATACATTTGCAGGGCACCGAGCAGGGAGGGAGAGAGGTGCCATCTACCTCCCCCCCCCCTTGCTCGGTGCTGGGAACATATACAAAGTACTACTCCCCCATTATCTGCGGATAATGGGGGAGTAGTACCTTTTGCTATCCCTATCACCGCCCGCGCCGCCGCCGCTCACACAGGGGCTGCTATTCATCGCGCCGCTGATTCCCCGCCGCCCGCGCCGCTCCTAACTACCCGCCCGCTCGCTCGCCCGCCCCGTTCCTGGCCGCCGCTCTCTGCTCATGCCGGCCGCGTCAGCCCACCCCCACCCCGGCCGGGAGCACGGCGCTTCCTGGTGTCCCTGGCCGGGGTGGGGGCGGGCTGACGCGGCCGGCATGAGCAGAGAGCGGCGGCCAGGAACGGGGCGGGCGAGCGGGCAGGTAGTTAGGAGCGGCGCGGGCGGCGGGGAATCAGCAGCGCGATCGTAAGTTTGATGCCGGGAGGAGGAGGAGGGGGGGGGGAGCGGCGGGGGGCATGAATAGCAGCCCCTGTGTGAGCGGCGGCGGCGCGGGCGGTGATAGGGATAGCAAAAGGTACTACTCCCCCATTATCTGCAGATAATGGGGGAGTAGTGCTTTGTATATGTTCCCAGCACCGAGCAAGGGGGGGGGGAGGTAGATGGCACCTCTCTCCCTCCCTGCTCGGTGCCCTGCAAATGTATTCATTGAATACATTTATGGGATACTTTGGGGAGCAAGGACACTTGCTCCCCAAAGTATTCCATAAATGTATTCATAAAGTCACAACAGTACAGTGCATTACATTACATTACATACACTGTAATTCCTATGGAGTGTCCAGCAGGGGCGCACTATATATAGAAGTCAATGGTACTCATTGACTTCTATATATAGAGCGCCCCCTGCTGGACACTCCATAGGAATTACACCGTTGGTCGTGACGTCACTGCTTCAGAGATAATTCTAACACTTCCTGATACACTAAATTAAGGGAAATAGCAGTATATGAGCATTTCCCATAATTAATGTACATTAGAAAATTGTATAACTTTCCATAAGTAATAACATATAAAAAAATAATTTTCGCCGGACTTCTCCTTTAAGTGAACTTGTGGTATGCTATAAACATTGTCACACAGCCAAAGCCTATATGTGTGATACTCCAAACTATATATACATAAATATAATAACATTATAGGACATAGTGCTAAAAAAAGGAAATGGATAAGATGATAAAGAATTGCGTATTTAGTATTGCTGCATCAGAAAAAGCTATACTATGAACACAAGGGAAAATACACAGCTATAACCAAAATATAACATTTACCAATAATATATAAACATGGTCCAAAGCTAACTTTCCAACAGAAACACATATAATATGAAAAATAATTCATTATGACTACTATGTGTGATGTTGGAAAAAGATGTAAACCACAGAGTCACCGGCTGTGACCTATTCGATCACAATAATAAGCTGTTAGACAATGTATATTGTGTGAACACGAGCCAAACATGAACACAAACAATAATGTTTTAGTAATCACAAATTACGGAAAAGACATGAAAAAATGTACACAACATGAAAATAATAAAACATGAATAGAAAGAAAAAGAATAATTATAAAATAAAAATTAATAATGAAATAATAATTCCCGACGTACATTCATGCCCTCCGGGGCTCGAGTGCCTAATGTAAATTGCCAACAAGCCTCTCGATCATGTAAGTATTTATATATATCACCACCTCTTGCTGATGGCACAATTCTTTCAATACCATAAATTGAGAAAAATTTACAGTTAGACTGATGGCAATTGATAAAATGTAGTGATGCGCCTGATTTGTTTCTCAATATATTTCCAGTGATGTCATTCAAGTGCTCCAATGCGCGAACTTTTAATTTTCTGCTGGTACAACCAACGTATTTTATGTTGCACATGGTGCACTCAATGACATACACTACATAAGTGGAGTTACAATCAATGTGTTGCTTGATGGAAAACTGTTTAGAATGAGAGTTATTATGAAATGTACTACAAACTTTGGAAAAAGTACAGGTACGGCACTTAAAAAAGCCAAGTCGTTGGAGCCAAGTTGGGGACCTCTTATCTGATAGGACCAAGCTTGGAGACAGCATGTCCCCAAGGGTCTTAGCCCTTTTGGGGACAATTGCACAACCCTGAGCCAGTAATTCAGCTAACTTATCATCCTCCTGCAAAATATGGATATGTTTCTTTATGATATATTTTATAGTATTGAAAAGCGGAGTATAGGTGAGCGATAATACTGGTTTAGGGTATATTCACACGGACGGGCTCGCAGCGAGATTCTCGCTGCGAGCCCGGCAGTTCCCACACACTACATACTTGCTGCGGTCTAAACGACCGCAGCGTGTATGTAATTCTGCCGCCCTTAACCCCTTCTGCTCCCACCCGGCTCCCCCGCTGTAAGCATACTTTACCTGTCCTTGCTGCACGGGTCCGGCGTCCTGCTCTCCCGTCCGGCCAGTGTGTTTCCCAGCCGCAGCCACTGATTGGCCGGACGGGAGAGCAGGACGCCGGACCCGTGCAGCAAGGACAGGTAAAGTATGCTTACAGCGGGGGAGCTGGGCGGGAGCAGAAGGGGTTAAGGGCGGTATAATTACATACTCGCTGCGGTCCTTTAGACCGCAGCAAGTATGTAGTGTGTGGGAACTGCCAGGACCTGCCGGGCTCGCAGCGAGAATCTCGCTGCGAGCCCGTCCGTGTGAATATACCCTTAGGCAGATTTGTGTGTTTGTTTTCAAATGTCTTGTGTTTAGGAAGAATTAATGTTTGTCGGTCTTTACCTCTAACTATATGTCGGGCTCTATTGCAATGGAAGTTACTATACCCTCATGCTTTTAACCTGCGTTCTAGATCAAGGGCCTCCTGCTCAAAGGTATTGTCATCTGTGCAGTTCCTCTTAATACGGGTCATCTCCCCAACGGGGATGGCTCGGATGGTATGAGGTGGGTGATTGCTGTCAGCTCTAAGCAATGTATTGCCTGAGATGGGTTTACGGTAAGTGGAAAATTTAATTTTTTTCATTTGGTAACCCCTGCAGTGACAGGTCCAAGAATTCAATGCAGCTTTTCTGAAAATTATGTGTGAATCTTAAATTATAATTGTTGGAATTTAGATATGACAGAAACAATGGTACGGAAGATTCATCTCCGTTCCAAACCATGATGACATCATCGATGAATCTCCCGTACCATCGCAAGCAAGAGGAGAAAGGATTAGACACAGAAAAAATGTACTGTTCCTCCCAAAAGGACATGGTGAGGTTGGCTAGCGAAGGGGAGTGTCTGGCCCCCATCGAAACCCCACTACATTGAAGGAAAAATTTGCGATCAAACAAAGAAATTATGGCTCAACAAAAAAGAGGCTATTTCAACAATGAATTTGTTAAGTTCGCTGGTATACTGACCATATTTCTGTAAATGGAACTGAAGCGCATTTAATGCTACTGACCATGGAATGGATGTATACAGTGAAGTGACATCACAAGACAGCCAGTGCCACTCTGGCTACCAAGTGATGTCACTGAGTGATGTAAGGACATCTCTGGAGTCTTGCAGAGACCCGGAACACGCCTGACTAGTGGCTGTAACAAGCCATCCAACCATGCAGAGAGTCTCTCCAATAGTGACCCTTTAGGTGTTTTCGGTAACGCATACATGATAGGAGTGATGGGATTCTCAACAACAAGGTAATCAGATTCCTTGCTACTAAGAATACCCAGATTCACTCCATGTGCAACTATCTTGCGTAACTCTTCCAAGTATTTTTTGGTCGGATTAAATGTTAGTTTGAGATATGTTGATTCAATCACTCAATAAATCCTCAATTTGTAATATATAATCTGTCTTGTTCATAACCGTTACAATTCCACCCTTGTCAGACATCCTGACAATGATGTCATCAAAGGTGGACAATTCTTTTAGAGCTGACTGTTCCCTTGAGGATAAATTGTGTTTGGAATGTTTATGTGTAGTACCATCTCCAATTATATGGGCAATGTCACGTTCCAGGGCCGGGACAAGGAGTTTTAATGCCCTAGGCAGAGAAGGCAAATGGTGCCCCCCCCCCCAACCCAGTGTTATTAGAATCAGTGTGCCACAGATAGTATTATGCCCTGAAAGTGCCCCCACACTGTATTATGAGCCCCAATACATTTGGTAGTTACCTTAACATTCTTACCACCACACAGTGATTACATATTGCCTCTGAACAAAACCAAAAGATATCAACATTGATACCATTGAATAATACCGCCACAGTTGTATATAGACCCCCTGTGTGCTGCCCTCAGTAGTATATAGCCACCTATGTTCTGCCCTCATTTGTGCTATGATGAGATGCCTGCACTACACCCATGGGAGCTTGTAATATCAGCCCTATGAGGTGTCTGCATACAGAGATTTATTGTCTATGTGCTCCATGGTGCTCTGGTCAGTGCAGGATCAGGATTATTATTAATAGACAACAGACTGCAGCCCCATCAATCACAGGGAGATCAGGGGGACTAAACCATGTCTGATTTGTATGTAACATGTCCCCCAGTCATCAGACACACATCTGCCCCGTCATCACACACATCTGCCCCCATTCATCACACACACATCTGCCCCCTGTCATCACACACACATCTGCCCCCTGTCATCACACACACACACACACACACATCTGCCCCCATTCATCACACACACATCTGCCCCCTGTCATCACACACACACATCTGCCCCCATTCATCACACACACATCTGCCCCCAGTCATCACACACATCTGCCCCCAGTCATCACACACACACACACACACAATCTGCCCCATTCATCACACACACACCTTCCCCCTGTCATCACACACATCTGCCCCCTGTCATCACACACATCTGCCCCCAGTCATCACACACACACACACACACACACACACACACACACAATCTGCCCCATTCATCACACACACACCTTCCCCCTGTCATCACACACATATGCCCCCTGTCATCACACACACACACATCTGCCCCCATTCATCACACACATCTGCCCCCAGTCATCACACACACACACACACACACACAATCTGCCCCATTCATCACACACACACCTTCCCCCTGTCATCACACATCTGACCAGCCACATACCTGCACTCATACGTTCTGCTTCTATAATGGTGATGGACTAACCAGGAAGTTGAAAAGTCACCTGTGGGGTCCTCATGCTGATCGGCCTCAGGACCCTGTGTGGACTCTAGCTGCCTGCAGCCCCACAGTATCTTGAGTTCGGGGCCTCACAGCAGGGGACACAGGAAGTGATTAGTTAGGCAGGTCAGAGGTCATTCTGTCAGGGAACTGCAGTGTGAGATGGAGGCAGCTACTCACCTATCACTGCTGCCTCCGTCTCACAGTGGGAGCACAGATCAGGGACTGGGGGCTCCTTACAACCCGACCCCTGCATCAGAAGTATTACAGCGAGGGTGCTGTGTACATGCAGGGCTCCAACACACCTCCTCTCTGTCAGGATAAAGCTGCTGCTGAAGGCATTATGTATCGGGGGAGACTTTGGCCTGGGGCAGCTGCCCCCTCTGCCTACACTCCTGGTAACAGTGCAGGGGGTGGGCGGGCTGTGGGTGCTGAGTCCAGCCTTGCAGGGGGGGAAGCATGGATGGGTAAACAGATTAATTACCCATCCAGATTGCGCCCCGTGTCATCTGGCGCCCAAGGCCATCGCCTACCCCTGCCTACTCTTTGTCCCGGCCCTGTCACGTTCCACCACATTCTGGAAGCGATCCATACAGTCTACACGAGACTGGACAGGATAGAATCCAGGATTCTTGGTGGAGTGAAACACATTGTTGTGAATGACACCTGGTTCGCCTATGCCCTGTAAATCCAACAATGACACAAGAGCCTGTTGTTCAGAGAAATTCTTCCCAACAAACTCGGCAATCCCATCAGAAAAATCATGCGCAGTGTGAACAGTGTCAACATCAAAAAAATGTCTACGCACAGTGAGACTGCGAACGAATTTGTTAACATCACATAGTATAGAAAAAGTATAGAAAAAGCATTGGGTACATTGGTGGGCGCAAAATTTAAACCTTTAGACAAAACAGAAATTTGATCCTGGGATAACACCCGAGTAGATAAGTTCATTACGGTTTTTTTCTCCCCTGGCTCCTCAACTCGAAGAGCACCGAAGAGAGCCAACAGTTGGTGAGCTGATTACTTTCTCTACAGCACAGGTAGAAGGCAGTACAGGCCATGTAGTACAGGTAGAGGGCAGTACAGGCCATGTAGCACAGGTAGGGGGCAGTACAGGACATGTAGTACAGGTAGAGGGCAGTACAGGACATGTAGCACAGGTAGAGGGCAGTACAGTACATGTGGCACAGGTAGAGGGCAGTACAGTACATGTGGCACAGGTAGAGGGCAGTACAGTACATGTGGCACAGGTAGAGGGCAGTACAGGACATGTAGCACAGGTAGAGGGCAGTACAGGACATGTAGCACAGGTATAGAGGAGTACAGGACATGTAGCACAGGTAGAGGGCAGTACAGGACATGTAGCACAGGTAGAGGGCAGTACAGGACATGTAGCACAGGTAGAGGGCAGTACAAAACATGTAGCACAGGTAGAGGGCAGTACAGGACATGTAGCACAGGTATAGAGGAGTACAGGACATGTAGCACAGGTAGAGGGCAGTACAGGACATGTAGCACAGGTAGCGGGCAGTACAGGACATGTAGCACAGGTATAGAGGAGTACAGGACATGTAGCACAGGTAGAGAGCAGTACAGGACATGTAGCACAGGTAGAGGGCAGTACAGGACATGTGGCACAGGTAGAGGGCAGTACAGGACATGTAGCACAGGTAGCAGGCAGTACAGGCCATGTAGCTCAGGTAGCGGGCAGTACAGGACATGTAGCTCAGGTAGCGGGCAGTACAGGACATGTAGCTCAGGTAGAGGGCAGTACAGGACATGTAGCACAGGTAGAGGGCAGTACAGGACATGTGGCACAGGTAGAGGGCAGTACAGGACATGTAGCACAGGTAGCAGGCAGTACAGGCCATGTAGCACAGGTAGCGGGCAGTACAGGACATGTAGCTCAGGTAGAGGGCAGTACAGGACATGTAGCACAGGTAGAGGGCAGTACAGGACATGTAGCACAGGTAGAGGGCAGTGCAGGACATGTGTACCAGGCTTCTTGTACCCGCCGACAGCTGGTCATGTGACCCCATATTTCCTGCTGAACATTGAATGTGATTGGTCTAATCTCTCAGTGAAGTACAAGCTCCTCCTCTCAGACTCCTTGTTACCTTTATTACAGATGGGACCAGGAAATGTTACACAGATAAGACTTTATTATAAGACGCAACAATTATCAAATGTCTGACCCCACAAATATCCCTTTAACCCTTACATTGACCTGATCCACAGGCCTCACCCTCATAGTCCGTAGTACCACTGCTCCATCCTTATAGAGTCCAGTATGTCATGTAAACTGGGATCATCACAGCTGGGTGCGGGCAGGTCACTGGGGGTCCGGCCCCTCATGGTCGTCCCGTCTTCCCAGGCTCCACATTTATCGACTTTGGCACCAAAATAAATATAAAAGACCCGTTTGTCCTGAGTGACGGGGGAGGAGTGCGGCTCCGATCCCTGAGATCACAGGAGTGGGCGTGGTGTCTGACTCCGCCTCCTGTAGCTTATTCTGACTCCTCCTCCTGGGTGTCTGGGATTCCCAGAACTTTTTCCTAGAAAATAAAAAAAAATGTACTGTGAGGTAAGAAATTGCCAATTCTGCCCCTTATTATCAGATCATATAACACCTCCCACCCCCCAAGGTCTGATCACTGCCCCCACCCCGCCTGCATTGTCCCCATCCCCCCTCACCCATCCTCCATGCTCCTTGATCCATTGGCTGTAGTTTTCCTTCAGGTATCTGGCTCCAAACCCAAACATCCTGTTCATGGGATGATTGTCTAAGGCGGTGAGCTGGGTGGTGGCGTGGACGCACAGGGCGATCTTACTGCTCTGCTGCACCTCCTCCGGGTCTGTGTCAGGGACCATTTGGTTCGCATAGGTCTCTGTGAGTCTCCTGAAGAAGCTGTAAGACCAACAGGGCTGGACTCTCTGGAAAAAGCTCTGCTCCTGCACAATCTGGGGGGGGGGGAGGGGGAAAGACAGTGGGGGCATTAATAACCAGAGGATGTGTCACAACAGCACCACCTGCAGGCGGCCTGGTGTCCCTGCACCCCCTTCAATAATAATATGTACAATACATAGCACCACCTGCAGGCGGCCTGGTGTCCCTGCACCCCCTTCAATAATAATATGTACAATACATAGCACCACCTGCAGGCGGCCTGGTGTCACTACACTTCTTCGATTGAATGGACAATACATGTATAACAGCACCATTTCGAGGATTCCTTATCCAGCGCTACAAAAACATGGCCACTTTTCCCCCTCTCTTGTCTCCACATTGGGTGGGGTTTCAAACTCAGTTCCATTGAAGTAAATGGAGCTTAAAAGGACAAGTGCCATGAAAACCTTTTTCCCAGTAATTGAAGCACATTACAAAGTTATATAACTCTGTAATGTGCTTCAATCATCTATCTGCCTCCCTTCCCTGTCTTTTCCCCCCTCCACCCCCCACCAGGAAGTGTCCTAACTCACACAGACCTGATTACTGTCGTCACCGTCACCAGGCTCTTCTCTCAGCTCCTTCTCCTGTTACACTAGCCTCCCCCCTCCCCTGCCTTGTCAGGTGACAGGCTTGCTCAGCTCCCATTGGCTGAACAACTGCAAGCCATCACATGTCACATCTCACTTGCTTATCTTCCCTCCGACTGACTCCGGCACATAGGCAGCCCCCCCCTCCCCTCATACCCTCTCTCCCCCCTCCCCTCATACCCTCTCTCCCCCTCCCCTCATCCCCTCTCTCCTGCTGCCGTGGACTCAGTGAAGGAGTCATGTCACTAGAGAAGATAAGCTGAGGAAGCAGAGTCACCTGACAAGGAGGGGAGGGGGAGGCTGGTGTAACAGGAGCTAGAGCAGCCCTCCTGCTGATGACTCATCCTCACAAGAAGGAGCTGCCTGGTGACGGTGACGACAGTAATCAGGTCTGTGTGAGTCAGGACACTTCCTGGTGGGGGGTGGAGGGGGAAAAGACAGGGAAGGGAGGCAGATAGTTGATTGAAGCATATTACAGGGTTATATAACTTTGTAATGTGCTTCAATTACTGGGAAAAAGGTTTTCATGGCACTTGTCCTTTAATTGCAAACCGCACCTGAACTGGAGACAGGAGAGGGAAAAGTGGCCAGGTTTTTGTAGCGCTGGATAACCCCTTTAAATTACAGCACCGCCTCAATGATAGGGACAGTGCTCAAAGGGGAAGAGATTTATTTGTTTTTTCAAATCAACTGGTGTCATAAAGTTAAGCAGATTTGTAAATTACTTCTATCCAGTCTTCCAATACTTATCAGCTGCTGTATGTCCTGCAGGAATAGGCATATTCTCTCCAGTCTGACACAGTGCTCTCTGCTGCCACCTCTATCCATGTCAGGAACTGTCTAGAACAGCAGCAAATCCCCATAGAAAACCTCTCCTGCTCTGGACAGTTACTGACATGGACAGAGGTGGCAGCAGAGAGCACTGTGTCAGACTGGAATTAATTTACCACTTCATGCAGGACATGCAGCAGCTGATAAGTACAGGAAGACTGGAGATTTTTTAATACAAGTAATTTACAAATTCATATAACTTTCTGGTGTCAGTTCCCCCTTAATGGTGCGTTCACACCTACAGGATCTGCAGCTGATTTTCTGCAGCAGATTTCATTTAAATAACTGAACACAGCATCAAATCTGCTGCAGATCCTGTAGGTGTGAAAGCACCCTAACAGTGACAAATGCAAGCTCAATAATACGTATACAACAGCACCACCTGCAGACTGTTAGGTGTTACTGCATTTTCTTAATACAATACAATACATATAAAATAGCTCCACCTGTAGGCTGCCTAATGGTATTGCATGTCATATGAACTGTACAGCTGGTACTAAAGAACGTGAATCCACAATGTAGAATAAAACCGTGTGGTTTCTCTGACTGTAAATCCTAGGATGACATAGGGAGTGTGTCCGTACATTATATCATGGCGCTATAATCACCTCCTTATTCAGTTTGTCGCCTTCTCTCCTCAGAATCGCCACGATTTCTTCTATCAAATTCTCCTCACCTGAAAGGAAGAACAGATGAGCGGGAGCGGACACTTCACTCCTATCTGAGTATAAGGATGCCTTTACACAGAGAGATTTATCTGACAGATTTTTGAAGCCAAAGCCAGAGACACTTCGCACAATCTGAGAAAAGATGACTTTTTACTGGAACAAGCACCATGACATATGATATAATATGAGGTATGAAAACTGCTAAATTTACCCTTTACACCTGTGTAGAAAAGTCAGAATGCAAAAAGGGGCGGACAGTGTCACTTTAAGTCAACGATCAGTGAACATTGTGCATGTCAGCTGATCAATGATTTAAAATAGGACCTATTACACAAAACGATTATTGGACGGTAATCAGCCAAGTATGGCCGATAATCGCTCTGTGGAATAGTACCCCGAGAGGTGTAAGCGGGGCCGGAGGGGTCACTGCAGCAGGGCTATACACAGCACCATGGCTGGCATAGTGTATACAGTGGAGACTGCAACAGTATACAGACCCTGCACCGCCACCGTATATACAGACCCTGCACCGCCACAGTATATACAGACCCTGCACCGCCACCGTATATACAGACACTGCACCGCCACAGTATATACAGACCCTGCACCGCCACCGAATATACAGACCCTGCACCGCCACAGTATATACAGAGTCTGCACCGCCACAGTATATACAGACCCTGCACCGCCACCGTATATACAGAGTCTGCACCGCCACAGTATATACAGACGCTGCACCGCCACAGTATATACAGACGCTGCACCGCCACCGTATATACAGACCCTGCACCGCCACAGTATATACAGACCCTGCACCGCCACAGTATATACAGACCCTGCACCGCCACAGTATATACAGACCCTGCACCGCCACAGTATATACAGACCCTGCACCGCCACAGTATATACAGACCCTGCACCGCCACCGTATATACAGACCCTGCACCGCCACAGTATATACAGACCCTGCACCGCCACCGTATATACAGACACTGCACCGCCACCGTATATACAGACCCTGCACCGCCACCGAATATACAGACCCTGCACCGCCACAGTATATACAGAGTCTGCACCGCCACAGTATATACAGACCCTGCACCGCCACCGTATATACAGAGTCTGCACCGCCACAGTATATACAGACGCTGCACCGCCACAGTATATACAGACGCTGCACCGCCACCGTATATACAGACCCTGCACCGCCACAGTATATACAGACCCTGCACCGCCACAGTATATACAGACCCTGCACCGCCACAGTATATACAGACCCTGCACCGCCACAGTATATACAGACCCTGCACCGCCACCGTATATACAGACCCTGCACCGCCACCGTATATACAGACCCTGCACCGCCACCGAATATACAGACCCTGCACCGCCACAGTATATACAGAGTCTGCACCGCCACAGTATATACAGACCCTGCACCGCCACCGTATATACAGAGTCTGCACCGCCACAGTATATACAGACGCTGCACCGCCACAGTATATACAGACGCTGCACCGCCACCGTATATACAGACCCTGCACCGCCACAGTATATACAGACCCTGCACCGCCACAGTATATACAGACCCTGCACCGCCACAGTATATACAGACCCTGCACCGCCACCGTATATACAGACCCTGCACCGCCACCGTATATACAGACCCTGCACCGCCACAGTATATACAGACCCTGCACCGCCACCGTATATACAGACCCTGCACCGCCACAGTATATACAGACCCTGCACCGCCACAGTATATACAGACCCTGCACCGCCACAGTATATACAGACCCTGCACCGCCACAGTATATACAGACCCTGCACCGCCACAGTATATACAGACCCTGCACCGCCACAGTATATACAGACCCTGCACCGCCACAGTATATACAGACACTGCACCGCCACAGTATATACAGACCCTGCACCGTCCCAGTATATACAGACCCTGCACCGTCCCAGTATATACAGACGCTGCACCGCCACAGTATATACAGACGCTGCACCGCCACCATATATACAGACACTGCACCGCCACTTTATATACAGACACTGCACCGCCACAGTATATACAGACACTGCACCGCCACAGTATATACAGACACTGCACCGCCACAGTATATACAGACACTGCACCGCCACAGTATATCCATGAGTGTGTGGCCTCTTACCGTCTCCGTCGTGCTGGACGCTCGGCTGTCTCCTCAGTCCCCTTAATGCCAGGCCGTCCTTATCTTTCTTTTCCAGGTTCTGGATGATATTTCTCAGTCTCTGGACGAGTCCTCTGACCTTCGCCTCCTCCCGATTCTCTGCAATCAGGTAACAATAGAATTAAAGGGGTTCTCCGATATCTGGTAAGTAAAAATACCGCAGAAGCATATAGCAGAACCTGTTTGTGGGTGTCCATCTATGTCAGATAATATGCTTGGTCCTACAATTCCCAGAATGCATTGCTTTCTCTCAGCCCTCCCACTTGACTCCTGCCATCTCCACACCCAGGGCTGCTGCAGAACATTCCTCTAAACAAGTCAGCAATACCAGTAGGAGGCGGGGTCAGATACCACACCCCCTCCCATCATCTCAGGGATTGGACGGCAGCCCTCACCCTGACATTCTCATAAACAACATGTTACTCACCGGGTGAAGAGCATTTCATCTTCTCCTTCTCTTTTGGAGGCCGCAGACACTGTGGAGTGAACTTCCAGCGACGTCTCTTCTTTTTCTCTTTTTTAGGAGGGGCCGTGGGTTTGGCGCCACCTGCATTCCCCTCCCCATTAGAGATGGCGCCATCCTTCTTCATAGGTGTGCGGCTCATCAAGTCTTGGAATCTACTGTTGGGTAAAGTGCGCTGTGCGTAGACCATCAACATGCGGAACTCAATGCCATCCTCCTCCTCCTCCAGAGGAACATTGTGCAACGCGTCATCCTGCACCGACACCATGGCTGCCGAGAGAGAGAGAGAGAGAGAGAGGGAGGGGTCAGTATAATAACAGTTATATCCATGTACATAGAAGGCAGTATTATAGTAGTTATATTCCTGTATATAGGAGCAGTATTATAGTAGTTATATTCCTGTATATAGGGGGCAGTATTATAGTAGTTATATCCTGTATATAGGGAGCAGTATTATAGTAGTTATATCCTGTATATAGGGAGCAGTATTATAGTAGTTATATCCCTGTATATAGGAGCAGTATTATAGTAGTTATATTCCTGTATATAGGGAGCAGTATTATAGTAGTTATATTCCTGTATGTAGGGAGCAGTATTATAGTAGTTATATTCCTGTATATAGGAGCAGTATTATAGTAGTATATCCCTGTATATAGGGGCAGTATTATAGTAGATATATCCCTGTATATAGGGAGCAGTATTATAGTAGTTATATTCCTGTATATAGGAACAGTATTATAGTAGTATATTCCTGTATATAGGGAGCAGTATTATAGTAGTATATTCCTGTATATAGGAGCAGTATTATAGTAGTTATATTCCTGTATATAGGAGCAGTATTATAGTAGTATATTCTTGTATATAGGAACAGTATTATAGTAGTATATTCCTGTATATAGGGAGCAGTATTATAGTAGTTATATCCCTGTATATAGGAGCAGTATTATAGTAGTTATATCCTGTATATAGGGAGCAGTATTATAGTAGTTATATCCCTGTATATAGGAGCAGTATTATAGTAGTTATATTCCTGTATATAGGGAGCAGTATTATAGTAGTTATATTCCTGTATATAGGGGGCAGTATTATAGTAGTTATATCCCTGTATATCGGAGCAGTATTATAGTAGTTGTATTCCTGTATATAGGGGGCAGTATTATAGTAGTATATCCCTGTATATAGGAGCAGTATTATAGTAGTTATATTCCTGTATATATAGGAGCAGTATTATAGTAGTTATATCCCTGTATATAGGAGCAGTATTATAGTAGTATATTCCTGTATATATAGGAGCAGTATTATAGTAGTTATATTCTTGTATATAGGAGCAGTATTATAGTAGTTATATTCTTGTATATAGGGAGCAGTATTATAGTAGTTATATTCCTCTATATAGGGAGCAGTATTATAGTAGTTATATTCCTGTATATAGGAGCAGTATTATAGTAGTTATATTCCTGTATATAGGAGCAGTATTACAGTAGTTATATTCCTGTATATAGGAGCAGTATTATAGTAGTTATATCCCTGTATATAGGGGGCAGTATTATAGTAGTTATATTCTTGTATATAGGAGCAGTGTTATAGTAGTATATTCCTGTATATAGGGGCAGTATTATAGTAGTTATATCCCTGTATATAGGAGCAGTGTTATAGTAGTATATTCCTGTATATAGGGGCAGTATTATAGTAGTTATATTCTTGTATATAGGAGCAGTATTATAGTAGTTATATTCTTGTATATAGGGAGCAGTATTATAGTAGTTATATTCCTCTATATAGGGAGCAGTATTATAGTAGTTATATTCCTGTATATAGGAGCAGTATTATAGTAGTTATATTCCTGTATATAGGAGCAGTATTACAGTAGTTATATTCCTGTATATAGGAGCAGTATTATAGTAGTTATATCCCTGTATATAGGGGGCAGTATTATAGTAGTTATATTCTTGTATATAGGAGCAGTGTTATAGTAGTATATTCCTGTATATAGGGGCAGTATTATAGTAGTTATATCCCTGTATATAGGAGCAGTGTTATAGTAGTATATTCCTGTATATAGGGGCAGTATTATAGTAGTTATATTCTTGTATATGGAGGGGGGTATTATAGTAGGGGGGGGTATAGGGGTTAGTAGATCAGGCTGGACAGGTTGTGTAGGTTTTATGTTACTAACACAGTGAGTTGTTTTTTTTACCCTTTGCCTCCAATAGCTATAAAACCTTATATGATGACTCGCGGTCTATTACACACTATGGTGAAAAAATGTCACAAAACAAACGCCCACCCTGACAGTATCTGAAGACATATGATACAGAAGTCAGGTATCAGGATGACATGTCGGTTATTCATTCTCCTATGACTGTAATAATCTTATGACAATGACACTTTGTCCTGGGGGACTGATCACTTCCTCTTAGCTTCCGTGTTAAGGAATCCAGGTTCTCGCCAATCATGTGACGTCAGCTTTAACCCCCTCCTGTAATGATAGGGTTAATAGCTGCTCCTTGTGTCACAGCTGTGGCGGTGGCGGTAGCAATGGTGGCGGAGGGGGCGTGGGGGGGGGAGAAGTGAAACTGAAATCTGTGGTTTGTGGCTTCATACAATTCACCTCAACACCCCCCATAATAACTGTCACAGCTGAGGATTTGTTACATTTGCATCCACTGACAAGGAAACAGCTGGGACACAGACTGATACAATGTAACAACTTGTCAGGAAGTTGCACACTTATTTATTTTTTAAATGTTACATTATAAAACTATCGGCAGGGGGTGTGGGGGTATCTATTTATTGCTGGAGGTTGTTAGACCCAACTAATAACGCGATTGATTATTATCAGTGTCCTGAACGTCCAAACAGCGGCCAAGAGATAACTTTAAGGATCACATGATCACCTTACGGGAAACGCAGACACGTCCATAAACCCTCCTATTCCGAGCACATCTATAGGTATGCGGTAATAGAAACTGCATGTGCAAAAGTATTCACCCCCCTGGGGCGTTTCCACGTAACAACAAGTGTGCGAGCCACCCGATTAAATAAGCAATCTGCAACACAAACTAGCACGGTGCATAAGTATTCACACGCACCCCCTCCCCCATGTGGTCAAAACTACTCAGTACTTCCACCACCGCCTATGGCTGTGACCCCCGAGAATCAGAGAGTCCCGTAAAGTATCTGCCCCCCTGGTGACAGTAACACTACCCCGCAGCTCCATGACTCCTCAGCCCCCTCAGTGTGAGCACACCAGACCTCTCACCTGCTCTTCCTGAAGGTCGCTGTGTTGTATGTAGCAGAGCTGAGCGCAGGGAACTCCTCGAAGTCTGGAACTGAATGTGAACTGAGGACTTGGCGGAGATCACTAGTGACAGGCCCCTCCCCCCTCTGGGCGGCAACCACGTCAGATGATAATGAGTCAACATGTCAGGAAAGTCCAACACAGAAACAAACCTGCAGCTGTGAATAGAAGCAACTTCAGGAGGGGGGAAACCCCCACCGTAACCCTAAGACCACATTTATATCTCCCACATGTGCCGTCACCGAGCTCCAATGCTGTTACTAATTATTACACAACAAATAGGGAAGTGTGACGACCCTGTGATGTCATTTCCTTTTAGACACTTCAGCTGCTGAAATGGTAGGTCAATAGGTTTACTGACTAGAAGGGCGGGGCTGTGACTACCTCTATACACAGGGGGTGGGGCTGTGACTACCGCTCTATACACAGGATATACAGGGGGCGGGGCTGTGACTATCTCTCTATACACATGATATACAGGGGGTGGGGCTGTGACTACCGCTCTATACACATGATATGCAGGGGGCGGGGCTGTGACTACCTCTCTATACACAGGATATACAGGGGGCGGGGCTGTGACTACCTCTATATACACAGGATATACAGCGGGCGGGGCTGTGACTACCTCTCTATACACAGGATATACAGGGGGCGGGGCTGTGACTACCTCTCTATACACGGGATATACAGGGGGCGGGGCTGTGACTACCTCTCTATACACAGGATATACAGGGGGCGGGGCTGTGACTACCTCTCTATACACATGATATACAGGGGGCGGGGCTGTGACTATCTCTATACACAGGATATACAGGGGGCGGGGCTGTGACTACCTCTCTATACACAGGATATACAGGGGGCGGGGCTGTGACTACCTCTCTATACACATGATATACAGGGGGCGGGGCTGTGACTATCTCTATACACAGGATATACAGGGGGCGGGTCTGTGACTATCTCGCTATACACATGATATACGGGGGGCAGGGCTGTGACTACCTCTCTATACACAGGATATACAGGGGGCGGGGCTGTGGCTCCCTCTCTATACACATGATATACAGGGGGCAGGGCTGTGACTACCTCTCTATACACAGAATATATAGGGGGTGGGGCTGTGACTACCTCTCTATACACATGATATACAGGGGGCGGGGCTGTGACTACCTCTCTATACACATGATATACAGGGGGCGGGGCTGTGACTACCTCTCTATACACATGATATACAGGGGCGGGGCTGTGACTACCTCTCTATACACAGGATATACAGGAGGCGGGCTGTGACTACCTCTCTATATACATGATATACAGGGGATGGGGCTGTGACTACCTCTCTATACACAATATATACAGGGGGTGGGGCTGTGACTACCTCTCTATACACAGGATATACAGGGGGCGGGGCTGTGACTACCTCTCTATACACATGATATACAGGGGGTGGGGCTGTGACTACCTCTCTATATACATGATATACAGGGGGCGGGGCTGTGACTACCTCTCTATACACAGGATATACAGGAGGCGGGGCTGTGACTACCTCTCTATATACATGATATACAGGGGGCGGGGCTGTGACTACCTCTCTATACACAGGATATACAGGGGGCGGGGCTGTGACTACCTCTCTATACACAGGATATACAGGGGGCGGGGCTGTGACTACCTCTCTATATACATAATATACAGGGGGCGGGGCTGTGACTACCTCTCTATACACAGGATATACAGGGGGCGGGGCTGTGACTACCTCTCTATACACAGGATATACAGGGGGCGGGGCTGTGACTACCTCTCTATATACATGATATACAGGGGGCGGGGCTGTGACTACCTCTCTATACACAGGATATACAGGGGGCGGGGCTGTGACTACCTCTCTATACACATGATATACAGGGGGCGGGGCTGTGACTATCTCTATACACAGGATATACAGGGGGCGGGGCTGTGACTACCTCTTTATATACATGATATACAGGGGGTGGGGCTGTGACTACCTCTCTATATACATGATATACAGGGGTGGGGCTGTGACTACCTCTCTATACACAGGGTATACAGGGGGTGGGGCTGTGACTACCTCTCTATATACATGATATACAGGGGTGGGGCTGTGACTACCTCTCTATACACAGGGTATACAGGGGACGGGGCTGTGACTACCTCTCTATATACATGATATACAGGGGGCGGGGCTGTGACTACCTCTCTATATACATGATATACAGGGGGTGGGGTTGTGACTACCTCTCTATATACATGATATACAGGGGGCGGGGCTGTGACTACCTCTCTATATACATGATATACAGGGGGTGGGGCTGTGACTACCTCTCTATATACATGATATACAGGGGGCGGGGCTGTGACTACCTCTCTATACACATGATATACAGGGGGCGGGGCTGTGACTAACTTTGTACACATGATATAAAGGGGGCGGGGCTGTGACTACCTCTCTATACACAGGATATACAGGGGGCGGGGCTGTTACTACCTCTCTATATACACAATATATACAGGGGGTGGGGCTGTGACTACCTCTCTATACACAATATATACAGGGGGCGGGGCTGTGACTTTCTATACACAATATATACAGGCTGGTGTCAGCAGTAATAGGTCCTGTTTGTTGTAATGGTGTGTGAGGTGGTGACATCTTGAATTTTTTATTATGACTCATAACATAACAGTGGTGGTCACCATAGTAACCAACATGATTACATCAGCCATATTGAAAAAAAATGAAAGTAAGGCTGTGATTGGTTACTGTGGCGCCCACAGTAACCAATCACAGCCTTACTTTCATTTTCTTTCAGTATGGCTGATGTAATCATGTTTATGTGTTTATGCTGAGCCCCAGTAATATCTGCCCAGTTATGTGATTACATAGAGCAGGGGCCCTCAACTGGTCCTCAACCTGTATACTGAGCTGCGCTGCTCCCCTTTGCACATATACTATTGGGGGAGCGCACAAAGGGACTATATACTACTGGGGGAGTACACAGGGGGGCTATATACTACTGGGGGAGCGCACAGAGGGGTTATATACTACTGGGGGAGTACACAGGGGGGCTATATACTACTGGGGGAGCGCACAGAGGGGTTATATACTACTGGGGGAGTACACAGGGGGGCTATATACTACTGGGGGAGCGCACAGAGGGGTTATATACTACTGGGGGAGTACACAGGGGGGCTATATACTACTGGGGGAGCGCACAGAGGGGTTATATTCTACTGGGGGAGTACACAGGGGGGCTATATACTACTGGGGGAACGCACAGAGGGGTTATATACTACTGGGGGAGTACACAGGGGGGCTATATACTACTGGGGGAACGCACAGAGGGGTTATATACTACTGGGGGAGTACACAGGGGGGCTATATAAGGGCCGGTGATAGAGAAAAAAATGCCACTTTTCCCGCTAATAAGCAGCAATTTTGTATGTAAATAGTTCAACAACATTGGTGAAACGTTAAAGGGGTTATCCAGCGCTACAAAAACATGGCCACTTTACCCCCTACTGTTGTCTCCAGTTCAGGGTTCAGGTGCAGTTTGCAATTAAAGAGGATGTACCTGATGGTCCATTAGAATGAATGGAGCGTCACCGGCTTCCCCGTGACAGCACCGTTCGATCCGTCGGTTTAGATTAAAGAGGATGTACCTGGTGGTACATCCTCTTTAAGCTCCATTTACTTCAATGGAACTGAGTTTCAAAACCCCGCCCAAACTGGAGACAACAGTAGGGGGAAGGTGTTTTTGTAGCGCTGGATAACCCCTTTAACAAAACACGTTTCCTACTGATGTTCAGCTCAGACCTTCACCTGACAATAGACCCCGGTAAGTGGAGCCTCACCAAAAGTTGTTGAGTACCCCTGCCATAGAGGAATGTATGACAGCAGTATATAGCAGCAGCTGAGGTGTATAATGATGAGGTTCTGCAGCAGCTGAGGTGTATAATGATGAGGTTCTGCAGCAGCTGAGGTGTATAATGATGAGGTTCTGCAGCAGCTGAGGTGTAGTATGAGGTTCTACAGCAGTTGTGGTGTAGTATGATGAGGTGCTGCAGCAGCTGAGGTGTAGTATGATGCGGTTCTGAAGCAGTGGAGGTGTAGTAAGAGGTTCTGCAGTAGCTGGGGTGCATTACGAGGTTGTGCAGCAGCTGAGGTGTATTATGATGAGGTTCTGCAGCAGCTGAGGTGTAGTATGATGAGGTTCTGCAGGAGCTGAGGTGTAGTAAGAGGTTCTGCAGCAGCTGAGGTGTAGTATGAGGTTCTACAGCAGCTGAGGTGTAGTATGATGAGGTTCTGCAGCAGCTGAGGTGTAGTATGATGAGGTGCTGCAGGAGCTGAGGTGTAGAATGATGAGGTTCTGCAGCAGCTGAGGTGTATTATGATGAGGTTCTGCAGCAGCTGAGGTGTATAATGATGAGGTGCTGCAGCAGCTGAGGTGTATAATGATGAGGTGCTGCAGCAGCTGAGGTGTAGTATGATGAGGTGCTGCAGGAGCTGAGGTGTAGTATGATGAGGTGCTGCAGCAGCTGAGGTGTAGTATGATGAGGTGCTGCAGCAGCTGAGGTGTATAATGATGAGGTGCTGCAGCAGCTGAGGTGTATTATGATGAGGTTCTGCAGCAGCTGAGGTGTATAATGATGAGGTGCTGCAGCAGCTGAGGTGTATAATGATGAGGTGCTGCAGCAGCTGAGGTGTAGTATGATGAGGTGCTGCAGGAGCTGAGGTGTAGTAAGAGGTTCTGCAGTAGCTGAGGTGTAGTATGATGAGGTGCTGCAGCAGCTGAGGTGTATTACGAGGTTGTGCAGCAGCTGAGGTGTATTATGATGAGGTTTTGCAGCAGCTGAGGTGTAGTATGATGAGGTGCTGCAGCAGCTGAGGTGTAGTATGATGAGGTGCTGCAGCAGCTGAGGTGTATAATGATGAGGTGCTGCAGCAGCTGAGGTGTATTATGATGAGGTTCTGCAGCAGCTGAGGTGTATAATGATGAGGTGCTGCAGCAGCTGAGGTGTATAATGATGAGGTGCTGCAGCAGCTGAGGTGTAGTATGATGAGGTGCTGCAGGAGCTGAGGTGTAGTAAGAGGTTCTGCAGTAGCTGAGGTGTAGTATGATGAGGTGCTGCAGCAGCTGAGGTGTATTACGAGGTTGTGCAGCAGCTGAGGTGTATTATGATGAGGTTTTGCAGCAGCTGAGGTGTAGTATGATGAGGTGCTGCAGCAGCTGAGGTGTAGTATGATGAGGTGCTGCAGGAGCTGAGGTGTAGTATGATGAGGTGCTGCAGGAGCTGAGGTGTAGTAAGAGGTTCTGCAGTAGCTGAGGTGTAGTATGATGAGGTGCTGCAGGAGCTGAGGTGTAGTAAGAGGTTCTGCAGTAGCTGAGGTGTAGTATGATGAGGTGCTGCAGGAGCTGAGGTGTAGTAAGAGGTTCTGCAGTAGCTGGGGTGCATTACGAGGTTGTGCAGCAGCTGAGGTGTATTATGATGAGGTGCTGCAGGAGCTGAGGTGTAGAATGATGAGGTTCTGCAGCAGCTGAGGTGTATTATGATGAGGTGCTGCAGGAGCTGAGGTGTAGTAAGAGGTTCTGCAGTAGCTGGGGTGCATTACGAGGTTGTGCAGCAGCTGAGGTGTATTATGATGAGGTGCTGCAGGAGCTGAGGTGTAGAATGATGAGGTTCTGCAGCAGCTGAGGTGTAGAATGATGAGGTGCTGCAGGAGCTGAGGTGTAGTAAGAGGTTCTGCAGCAGCTGAGGTGTATAATGATGAGGTTCTGCAGCAGCTGAGGTGTAGTATGATGAGGTGCTGCAGCAGCTGAGGTGTATAATGATGAGGTTCTGCAGCAGCTGAGGTGTATTATGATGAGGTTCTGCAGCAGCTGAGGTGTATAATGATGAGGTGCTGCAGCAGCTGAGGTGTATAATGATGAGGTGCTGCAGCAGCTGAGGTGTAGTATGATGAGGTTCTGCAGCAGCTGAGGTGTAGAATGAGGAGGGTGTGCAGCAGCTGAGATGTATGATGAGGTTCTGCAACAGCTGGGACATGTATTATAATGAGTTTATACATTTACAGAAAACCTTATATGTTCTGTATAATCTGCTGCCTGTTCTCTAGGTTCAAGATAAGGAGAAAATAGAAAACACATTGAGATCAACAACCATCTACTGCTGGAGCTCTGACAAGAAAGTCAATAGCTCCACCCAGTGGCCAACACAAGGTATAGCTCAAGGGTGATGTCACTGCTGATCTCTAGTGATGGATAGGCTGTATTGTCAGTGATGTCACTGATCTCTAGTGATGGATAGGCTGTATTCTCAGTAATGTCACTGATCTCTAGTGATGGATAGGCTGTATTCTCAGTGATGTCACCGCTGATCTCTAGTGATGGATAGGCTGTATTCTCAGTGATGTCACTGATCTCTAGTGATGGATAGGCTGTATTCTCAGTGATGTCACCGCTGATCTCTAGTGATGGATAGGCTGTATTCTCAGTGATGTCACCGCTGATCTCTAGTGATGGATAGGCTGTATTCTCAGTGATGTCACCGCTGATCTCTAGTGATGGATAGGCTGTATTCTCAATGATGTCACCGCTGATCTCTAGTGATGGATAGGCTGTATTCTCAGTGATGTCACCGCTGATCTCTAGTGATGGATAGGCTGTATACTCAGTGATGTCACTGATCTCTAGTGATGGATAGGCTGTATTCTCAGTGATGTCACTGATCTCTAGTGATGGATAGGCTGTATTCTCAGTGATGTCACCGCTGATCTCTAGTGATGGATAGGCTGTATTCTCAGTGATGTCACCGCTGATCTCTAGTGATGGATAGGCTGTATTCTCAGTGATGTCACCGCTGATCTCTAGTGATGGATAGGCTGTATTCTCAGTGATGTCACCGCTGATCTCTAGTGATGGATAGGCTGTATTCTCAGTGATGTCACTGATCTCTAGTGATGGATAGGCTGTATTCTCAGTGATGTCACTGGTCTCTAGTGATGGATAGGCTGTATTCTCAGTGATGTCACTGCTGATATCTAGTGATGGATAGGCTGTATTCTCAGTGATGTCACTGATCTCTAGTGATGGATAGGCTGTATTCTCAGTGATGTCACCGCTGATCTCTAGTGATGGATAGGCTGTATTCTCAGTGATGTCACTGATCTCTAGTGATGGATAGGCTGTATTCTCAGTGATGTCACCGCTGATCTCTAGTGATGGATAGGCTGTATTCTCAGTGATGTCACCGCTGATCTCTAGTGATGGATAGGCTGTATTCTCAGTGATGACACCGCTGATCTCTAGTGATGGATAGGCTGTATTCTCAGTGATGTCACTGATCTCTAGTGATGGATAGGCTGTATTCTCAGTGATGTCACTGCTGATCTCTAGTGATGGATAGGCTGTATACTCAGTGATGTCACTGATCTCTAGTGATGGATAGGCTGTATTCTCAGTGATGTCACCGCTGATCTCTAGTGATGGATAGGCTGTATTCTCAGTGATGTCACCGCTGATCTCTAGTGATGGATAGGCTGTATTCTCAGTGATGTCACCGCTGATCTCTAGTGATGGATAGGCTGTATTCTCAGTGATGTCACCGCTGATCTCTAGTGATGGATAGGCTGTATTCTCAGTGATGTCACTGCTGATCTCTAGTGATGGATAGGCTGTATTCTCAGTGATGTCACTGCTGATATCTAGTGATGGATAGGCTGTATTCTCAGTGATGTCACTGATCTCTAGTGATGGATAGGCTGTATTCTCAGTGATGTCACTGATCTCTAGTGATGGATAGGCTGTATTCTCAGTGATGTCACTGCTATTAACTAACCCTTATAAATCACACAGACACAATGAAAGGATATACACACACTGGATCTAGTGGCACCGTGAATCATGTTCAAATTTAAAAAAAGGAAGAAAAAAAAAATAGAGAAGAAAAACTAAATAATAAAAATAAAATCCCTTCCTCACCAGACGATCGCCGCTCTCCGCACATCTGATGATTATTTTTTTTCTATTATAAAGGAAATAAAGAAGCGCAATGATGGAGACCAAACTGCAGACAGGAAGTAATGCGGCGTGTAGAGACCTGAAGTGGTGATGTCACTAGACAGGAGCTGATGACATCATCGATGATGCTGAGCGATGTGGCGTCACCGGGAGAATGAACGATTAAAACCAAGCGCAGTTAAAATGACACTAGTGCAATTTACAAATTTTACAAAAGATTTGAAGAAAGTTTAGTCCGGAAGCCGCAAGGACCCTGGCAGTCCCAGCGCGGCGGTCCCAGTCACAGTGTGTCGTCCGTGGCGGCTTTCTCCAGTGCAAATACCAGTCCTACCTCATTACAAAAAAAAACAAAAACCTATTCACTAGTCTTGGCGTAGAGGCCGCCCTCACCGTACCAGTATGCCGCCATATCACGCCAAGTCGCTCCCATTGTTACACAATAAAAAAGTCCATGTTGGGCAGAGCGGGGGTGGGGCTGCAGGTAGAAGTAATTCCAGTCCATGTGATCTACCTGCAGCTTCTCCACCCGCCGGAGACGAGAAGATCAGCAATCATCCTCCTGATACATCTGCTCATCCAGCTCCTGAGATTCCAAGTGTTCCAGCCGATCCGTCCTCCCGCTCATAATCTCATCCGGCGTCTTCATAAACCTGAGAGAGGAGAGAATGTACTGAGAGGTGTATAGTATATCCTCATCTATAGGGGGCAGTATTATAGTAGTTATATTCCTGTATATAGGGGGCAGTATTATAGTAGTATATTCCTGTATATAGGAGCAGTATTATAGTAGTTATATCCCTGTATATAGGAGCGGTATTATAGTAATATATCACTGTATATAGGGAGCAGTATTATAGTAGTATATTCCTGTATATAGGAGCAGTATTATAGTAGTTATATTCCTGTATATAGGAGCAGTATTATAGTAGTATATTCCTGTATATACGGGCAGTATTATAGTAGTTATATCCCTGTATATAGGAGCAGTATTATAGTAGTTATATTCCTGTATATAGGAGCAGTATTATAGTAGTTATATTCCTGTATATACGGGCAGTATTATAGTAGTTATATTCCTGTATATAGGAGCAGTATTATAGTAGTTATATTCCTGTATATAGCAGTATTATAGTAGTGATATTCTTGTATATAGGAGCAGTATTATAGTAGTATATTCCTGTATATAGGAGCAGTATTATAGTAGTTATATTCCTGTATATAGGGGCAGTATTATAGTAGTATATTCCTGTATATAGGGGCAGTATTATAGTAGTTATATTCCTGTATATAGGGGGCAGTATTATAGTAGTATATTCCTGTATATAGGAGCAGTATTATAGTAGTTATATTCCTGTATATAGGGGGCAGTATTATAGTAGTATATCCCTGTATATAGGGAGCAGTATTATAGTAGTTACATCCCTGTATATAGGAGCAGTATTATAGTAGTTATATTCCTGTATATAGGGGTAGTATTATAGTAGTTATATACTTGTATATAGGAGCAGTATTATAGTAGTTATATTCCTGTATATAGGGGCAGTATTATAGTAGTTATATTCCTGTATATAGGAGCAGTATTATAGTAGTTCTATTCCTGTATATAGGAGCAGTATTATAGTAGTGATATTCTTGTATATAGGAGCAGTATTATAGTAGTATATCCCTGTATATAGGAGCAGTATTATAGTAGTTATATTCCTGTATATAGGGGCAGTATTATAGTAGTTATATTCCTGTATATAGGAGCAGTATTATAGTAGTTCTATTCCTGTATATAGGAGCAGTATTATAGTAGTGATATTCTTGTATATAGGAGCAGTATTATAGTAGTATATCCCTGTATATAGGAGCAGTATTATAGTAGTTATAGGAATGGAGAAGCAGTCAGCCTGCACTGCATACAAATAAATCCCAATAGTTCTAAACCCAGTGGCACAGGGAACGACCAAAGCATAGACAACTGGGGTGCTAAGATGAATAGGCAGAAGTACAATGTAAATAGTCCAGCACTCACCAGATGATGTCTTCAAGAGTTTATTACATGGAAACCATTGCAGGGAGGGGAAAGGTGGATCAGTCACTGATCCACCTTTCCCCTCCCTGCAATGGTTTCCATGTAATAAACTCTTGAAGACATCATCTGGTGAGTGCTGGACTCTTCTCCTATTTACATTATAGTAGTTATATCCCTGTATATAGGAGCAGTATTATAGTAGTTATATTCTTGTATATAGGAGCAGTATTATAGTAGTTATATTCCTGTATATAGGAGCAGTATTATAGTAGTTATATCCCTGTATATAGGAGCAGTATTATAGTAGTTATATTCTTGTATATAGGAGCAGTATTATAGTAGTTATATTCCTGTATATAGGAGCAGTGTTATAGTAGTTATATTCCTGTATATAGGGGGCAGTATTATAGTAGTTATATTCCTGTATATAGGGAACAGTATTATAGTAGTTATATTCTTGTATATAGGAGCAGTATTATAGTAGTTATATTCCTGTATATAGGGAGCAGTATTATAGTAGTTATATCCCTGTATATAGGGGCAGTATTATAGTAGTTATATTCCTGTATATAGGAGTAGTATTATAGTAGTTATATTCTTGTATATAGGAGCAGTATTATAGTAGTTATATTCCTGTATATAGGAGGTAGTATTATAGTAGTTATATTCCTGTATATAGGAGCAGTATTATAGTAGTTATATTCCTGTATATAGGAGCAGTATTATAGCAGTTATATCCCTGTATATAGGGAGCAGTATTATAGTAGTTATATTCCTGTATATAGGGGGCAGTATTATAGTAGTTATATCCCTGTATATAGGGAGCAGTATTATAGTAGTTATATTCCTGTATATAGGAGCAGTATTATAGCAGTTATATCCCTGTATATAGGGAGCAGTATTATAGTAGTTATATTCTTGTATATAGGAGCAGTATTATAGTAGTTATATTCCTTTACTGTATATAGGGGCAGTATTATAGTAGTTATATTCAATAAAACCACAAGGGGGCAGTAGTTTTATAATTTTACACATTATGGCTGGGTTCACACTATGTATATTTCAGGCAGTATTTGGTCCTCATGTCAGGTCCTCATAGCAACCAAAACCAGGAGTGGATTGAAAACACAGAAAGGATCTGTTCACACAATGTTGAAATTGAGTGGATGGCCGCCATATAACAGTAAATAACGGCCATTATTTCAATACAACAGCCGTTGTTTTAAAATAACAGCAAATATTTGCCATTAAATGGCGGCCATCCACTCAATTACAACATTATGTGAACAGATCCTTTCTGTGTTTTCAATCCACTCCTGGTTTTGGTTGCTATACAGCCTCACAAATACAGCCTCAAATATACATAGTGTGAACCCAGCCTACAAGTGTAAGAAAATATACCACCTGTGTTTCCTCCTGATACATGATGAGAAGGATATTTTCGATAATTGAAGGGGATTTGTATATTTTCCGGGTATAAGTCATTCCCATTCTGTGAGTCAGGGATGATTCCTGCCCCTATCATGTAGTGGATGGCAGCCATATCCACACCCATATGAGCAGGGGGGGGGGGGGCAGAGCTGAGTGCGGTTACCTGAAGAGCAGCCTCTGTCCGGGCTCCTTGCGGATGATGTTGAGCTTGTAGTAATGGCGCAGCGCCCGTGACATCTTCTCGTAGGTCATGTTTGTTCTGTTCTGTTTGTTGAGGTGAGAGAGGAATTAGTGAGGGAGGGGGAGGGGAGATGGCCAAAAACACAGAAGATATGGCAGGGACCGGAGGGAGTCACCTTGTGGTTGCCCCACAGTCGTGCCAAACCATTGGGGTCCATGATTCGGAAAACCATCGACTCCTTATCCTCCCAGCGGATGAAGTTCTCATATCTGGTGTCAGACAGAAGCTGATAGACGTAATCCCAGAGCAGGCGGCAGTCTGGAGGGCGAGAGCGGGGGAGGAGACAAAATCAGGAACGGGGATCAGACGCATCACCCCACAGTCACCGACATACCCCATCATGTAAGACACACCCCATCATATAACCACACCCTACACCCCATGGTCCGTAAAAACACTGTACACTCACTATTTGTAACCACACCCCATCCCTCCGCTATATATAACCACCCCGCTATATGTAACCACAGCGCCATCCCCCCTATATATAACTACACCCTATCCTCCCGCTATATGTAACCACAGCGCCATCCCCCCTATATATAACTACACCCTATCCCCCTGCTATATGTAACCACCCCCATCCCCCGCTATATATAACTACACCCTAATCCCCCCTGCTATATGTAACCACCCCCCATCCCCCACTATATGTAACTACACCCTCATCACCCCGCTATATGTAACTACACCCTCATCACCCCGCTATATGCAACCACACCCCCCTCTATATATAACTACACCCTATCCCCCTGCTATATATAACCACCCCGCTATATGTAACCACAGCGCCATCCCCCCTATATGTAACTACACCCCCCCATCCCCCCACTATATGTAATCACACCGCCGTTATATGTAACTACACCCCCCATCCCCCACTATATGTAACTACACCCCCCATCCCCCCGCTATATGTAACCACCCCCATCCCCCGCTATATATAACTACACCCTAATCCCCCCGCTATATGTAACCACACCCCCCTCTATATATAACTACACCCTATCCCCCTGCTATATATAACCACCCCGTTATATGTAACTACACCCCCCATCCCCCCTATATGTAACTACACCCCCCCATCCCCCCACTATATGTAATCACACCGCCGTTATATGTAACTACACCCCCCATCCCCCACTATATGTAACTACACCCCCCATCCCCCCGCTATATGTAACCACCCCCATCCCCCGCTATATATAACTACACCCTAATCCCCCCGCTATATGTAACCACCCCCATCCCCCGCTATATATAACTACACCCTAATCCCCCCTGCTATATGTAACCACCCCCCATCCCCCACTATATGTAACTACACCCTAATCACCCCGCTATATGCAACCACCCCCCCATCCCCCCTGATATATATAACTACATATAACTCCCTGAAGAAGCCAATAGCAAAACGACGTTGGAGGAGTGTGAGGTGGGAGGCCTGAGGCTTTGGGAACTGTATCCCCGGGTAACCTTGTTTATGTGCACCTGCTTATACCTTAGTCTATTGAGCTATGCAGCCTGTGTTTTTGGATATACTCTAGTATTTGCACTTTATAATATACTTACAACCGGGCTGCTGTTAGCTAAATTATGAGTATTTAGGATATGCACTTGCACTTTAATTTTAAAACATATACCTGTCCTCATGTATGGTCTCCCACCTCCCGGGTCCTTGTTTTTATTAATGTTTTTGTTTTTCCTTGTCCTTGTTATTTTTGTGATACTTTTCAATAAAGTTTTTTTGTACCAATGAATTTCATATCTTTTTTCATATGCATATCGGATGGGTTTATAGGTGTTTAGTTTATATATAACTACACCCTAATCCCCCCGCTATATGTGACCATCTTACCCGCTATCCTTCCCATGGGAATGCTCTGCTCCTCGGGCGGGGAGATGGACACCATGACGTGGTTCATGTACGCCATCTCCTCTCGGTGGGATAAGTTCATGGGTTTGCTCTCACGCTGCTGCCCCTCCTCCGCTCCCATCCTCGGTTGCTTGAACTCCACGGGATGTCGGGGGTTGAGGAGCAGCGGGTGCATGATGGGGCTGGGCATGAGCTGGATGACCCGCGGGTTCTCCTGCCGGGGGCTGCTGGCTTTGGGTGCGGCCTCACTGGCACAGTGGTTGGCTTCGGCGGGGGACACGGACAGGGGGTAGGCTTCCTGGTTGAGGTGGTTGCTTTCACTCTGCAGTCGGTGGAGTCGGTCGGCGGGGGATGGGCGGCGGAGGGCGCTGTCCAGGGGTGAGCGCAGGGGGCGGGGTTCAGGATCCGGAGACGGGTGATGATTGGAGGTGACAGGGGAGTGGGAGCGATGGCGCAGCTCTATGGTGGGGGTACTCTGCGGGTGGAAGTCAGACGGCGTTCTGGGTGGTCGGTGATGGATGTGATCTGGAGGAGGAATGAGAAATATATAAGAGAAGACATCCAGTAACTGGTCTATCCACTAGATAAAGGAACAATTCTATCAAATACAAACTCATTGGTATATCTCATAGTTACATAACCACTAGGTGGCGCTAATCGTTTTTTTGTTTTTTTTAATCAGTTCTTTTTTTATTGAAGTTTTTTCACAGTAAAATGACAGTCTTTTTACTCCCCTCCCAAAGGAAAACAACCCCCATCCCATCCATGTGTTAAAATCGAATTACAGAAACAGTACAGGAAGACAAAAAATAATAATAATTAACCAAGACAGCAGGCTGAGGGTCACATCTCAGATAACCTATCTGCATAGGCATAGTGTGAGAACGGGCCCACAGTGTATACATAGAGGAGCTGAGAATGTTACCGCCTGGTGCTCATGTAGCTCAGGGTCACTAATACTACGAGAAAGACGCCAAACCTCTGCCGGGAACGGTTATCCGAGTAACCGACATATGTGGGAGCAAAGACCAAGAGGGGATTCTCACCTGTGACCTGAGACCGCCTCATACCCCACATACTAGGAGAGCCGCAGAAGGCCTAGCCACATGGTATCAGCCCTTTCCAGGCTTATTAAGTAGCCGATTCTGATTGGCCAGTAGCAGAAGGGCTTCCATGGGTGCACACTGACTCTGAGAGGACGGCAATCCAGGAGAATCTATCCAAGGGCCCCATATTGTTTTACACTTAGGGTCCTATTCCATGGGCCAATGGGGGCCCGATCAATGATGTAAACGAGCGCCGATCTGCCAGAGTGATTGGCTGAGCGGTCTGTCAGCTCAGACAGGCCGCTCCGAAGCTGCTGCTGCGTGCAGGACCGGGAGGAAGAAGTATTGTATTGTGGAATCGTTGGTCGCCTGCCATGCATCGCTATTATGCGCTATATATGCCCATCTAGCGCTCCACATCATATGTAGAATATGCGCAGCTACCACTGAAGAATATGTGCATCTATTAATCCACATCATATGAAGACTATGCGCATCTAGCGGAAAGAGATAGCGGAAGAACATGGAATGTGGCAACTCAAATACCAACGGTAACTGGGAATACGGTGCACCGCTTGCATACATTTATGAGAGCTTATGGACTCGCTTTCCAAAACCTCATACCCTCCAAATCATGTAGGTGTGGAAAGTCAGGGTTCCACCACAATGCAGTATATACTGTATACTTATCACAATCGAGAAGAGACTTTGCCTGGGCGCTAAACACTTCTAACCCAACATCTTACTCTATTCTATTCATCCTGATCCTCCTGGTTCATGAACAGAACAGCAGAGCTGCAGGGAGCAGTATAACATAATGTCCGCTATCGCTAGCACTTACCGTCATGGTGGTTGTGGGGGAGGATGATGTCGGGGTGACTGTGGATAGAGTTTCCAGTGTGGTACACAGGCGGGGGCAGAGGCCGGGGTTTCCTCTGTCGCAGGATGTGCTGCAGAACCTCGTACAAGACGTCACCTGAATCACCAAAACACAAAGACAAGAGATGCAGTTCCACATACAACCACTAGGTGGCACCATGGTAGAACAAAATACATATAACACCATTCAGGAGTCTGGGAAAGCTGGATTTTTTTTTTTTGTCTATTATTTTACCTGAGTGCGGGCAGCGGTATCGGAAGTCCTCCTTGGTGAGCAGCAGCAGAGCTTTGCCGTTCATCTCGAAGGTATTATTCTCTATAGGATGCAGGGAGAACTCGCTCTCCGCCCAGCGCAGCCACTGAGACACGTCCTCCCGAGACCAATGAGAAGGCGGCAGACCTGCGGAGGAGACAGCGGCATCAACACAATGTCACAAATTAGCCACATGACCACTAGATGGCGCTAAAGAGACATTACTACCAGTCACCTCTAACCCGATACCTGATTGCATCATTTCATGATAGCATAGTGTGACACAACGACCAAACCCTACCAGCTCCAGATCTCATTGGTTCCTTTCATAGTCACATGACCACTAGACGGCGCTAAGGAAACTGAACTACCAGTTTCCTGACAGTTCAGTCACCTGCGCACTAGATGGCGATAAAGAGGCATTACTAGCAAATCCAGCTTGAGAGCTCATTGGCTTATTTTATTTTACCACTAGGTGGTGTTAAAGGGACAGTACTACCAAATCCTTCCAAATGCTGCCAGATCCTTCTAACTGAAGATGTAATTGGATCATTTCACAGTCACATGACCACTAGAGAAGGTCAAAACAACATTACTTCCAAATATTTTGAATTATTTTTTTCCCTCCATAATCCCACGACCACTAGATGGCCCCAAGGAGACATGACCACCGAATCTTTCCAATTCACAATCTCATTGGTTCTTTTTACAGTCACATGACCCCTAGAAGAGGCTGTAAGGGAGCGACATTACTACCAAATCCTCCCAGCCCTAAGATCTCGTAGTCACATGACCACAAAGAGACATTACTATTAGCCAGAAAGCTATGGACGAACGGAAAATTACAGAAGAAGATTCTGGAATAGAAGCGAGGAAAGAAATAAACAACATTTAACACTGAGAATTTATAAAATATAAAAAAAATAATAAGTCAATTAAACGGTTAACACCCCCCCCCCCCTCCCCCGCTTCGCCCTCACATCACTCCAGGAAGTTCTCGTCTTCAGGGCGGAAATTTCCTGTGGTCAAACAGACGAGTCGGAGGAACGTTATCAGACATCGCGCAGGCCGCGGGGCCTCCTAGTCTCCATGGAAACCACAACAAACATCAAACACTGGCAGCTGTCTCTCTGCTGCCACCTGCAGGTATGTGCCCTGTACGGCAATGCAGCAGAGATGATTTGCATAAACTTTTTTCCCATGAAGCATTGCCTGTACGATCGGATCTCCTCAATAAGAACCAGAGGCCGCAACCACTACATCAACAAATACTCACAGATGGGCCGAGTTGTCTTATTGGCTGGCTGGATGTCATGTGACCATCACATACTCTGCCTGGATTGGCCAGACACTTAATCAGAACTTCTGCAACTATTTAATAGAAAAGAATATGACAAAGACTGGACACACTGTGACGCCCCCTCAGCTGTGAGGACAGGCAGTGTATACAGGGATCCGGGGCGGCAGGGGTTAAGCGGTAGCCGCAGAGTTCACAGAGGTCCCGGGAGGTGAAGTTCATTCGTCATCCCCCATTAGGAAACCCGGGTCCCATCCAAGAAGTTTGAGGCAGGAAACCTCATCGGCCCACGCACCGAATTCCTTCCACTTCACCTTCCCAAATAGGAAATTTCCCTGGTGGAGAAAGAAGAAGCTGGAGGAAGAGCGGAGTGGGGGGAGGGCGAGGGTTAACCAT
This sequence comes from Dendropsophus ebraccatus, assembly GCF_027789765.1. Taxonomy (NCBI): domain Eukaryota; kingdom Metazoa; phylum Chordata; class Amphibia; order Anura; family Hylidae; genus Dendropsophus; species Dendropsophus ebraccatus. The sequence goes on along the minus strand of NC_091454.1, from coordinate 4,910,172 downwards.
TAATACTCCGAGGGTCAGGCGACTGCTCCTGTCCAATAGAAGAGCTGCGGTAAAGCAAAGTGCTGGAAAACTTCCTCCAACTATGATAGAAGAAGGTAGATCATACCGGACCCCACAGAGCAGTCAAAAGAACAATGTGACCCCCACCCTGTATGGTGGTATTATTACATAGGCACTCTATGGCGGAGTACACATACACCATGCAGTGCATTTAAAATAAACACCGCCATAGAGTGCATATGTAATAATGCACTGTATGGTGGTATTATTACTACATATGCACTGTATGAGGTATCATCACATGTGCCCCATAGGGCAGTATCAGCACGTGTGCCCCGTAGGGCAGTATCAGCACGTGTGCCCCGTAGGGCGGTATCATCACACGTGCCCCGTAGGGCGGTATCATCACGTGTGCCCCGTAGGGCGGTATCAGCACGTGTGCCCCGTAGGGCAGTATCAGCACGTGTGCCCCGTAGGGCAGTATCAGCACGTGTGCCCCGTAGGGCGGTATCATCACGTGTGCCCCGTAGGGCGGTATCATCACGTGTGCCCCGTAGGGCGGTATCATCACGTGTGCCCCGTAGGGCAGTATCATCACGTGTGCCCCGTAGGGCAGTATCATCACGTGTGCCCCGTAGGGAAGTATTATTACATTAGCGCTGTATGGTGTTATTACATATGCATTGTATGATGGTGCTATTATATATGCACTTTAAAGCAGTATTATGAGATGCACTGTTTGGCAGCAGCATTTTATATGCGCTGTACAGCTGTATTATTATTTATGAACGGTGGTATTACATATGTACTGTATTGTGGTACTACATACACACTGTACAGGGGTACTATGACACACTGTATAGTAGGGTTATTGCACCGTATGGTGGTACTATTATTACACTGTACAGCAGTGTTACACAAGTACTCTTTAGTGGTGTTATTATATATGCACTGCATAGCAGTATTATTACATGCGCACTGCATTACACAAGTCTCCAATTCAAAAGTCCAGCATTTAAAAGATAATTGCTGAGCTCTGATTGGACAATCAGTGGGGGGTGAACTAATGCGATGCCAAGAGAACCATCAGAGAGAGAGGGTACCTAGATACCGCCACATAAGGCTGAGAGAGTCACACAGTGTCTATAGCAGAAATGCACTATAGAGATAAAGCCCATCCGTCAGTGGAGAAACCCTAGAGATCTACAAGCCTTATACTACAGGACCAGCTACTCATCTACTATTGCTGACACCCAGCCTGTATATCCTGTGTATAGAGAGGTAGTCACAGCCCCGCCCCCTGTATATCCTGTGTATAGAGAGGTAGTCACAGCCCCGCCCCCTGTATATCCGATGTATTGAGAGGTAGTCACAGCCCCGCCCCCTGTATATCATGTGTATAGAGAGGTAGTCACAGCCCCGCCCCCTGTATATCCTGTGTATAGAGAGGTAGTGACAGCCCCGCCCCCTGTATATCCTGTGTATAGAGAGGTAGTCACAGCCCCGCCCCCTGTATATCCTGTGTATAGAGAGGTAGTCACAGCCCCGCCCCCTGTATATCCTGTGTATAGAGAGGTAGTCACAGCCCCGCCCCCTGTATATCCTGTGTATAGAGAGGTAGTCACAGCCCCGCCCCCTGTATATCATGTGTATAGAGAGGTAGTCACAGCCCCGCCCCCTGTATATCCTGTGTCTAGAGAGGTAGTCACAGCCCCGCCCCCTGTATATCCTGTGTATAGAGAGGTAGTCACAGCCCTGCCCCCTGCATATCATGTATATAGAGAGGTAGTCACAGCCCCGCCCCCTGTATATCATGTGTATAGAGAGGTAGTCACAGCCCCGCCCCCTGTATATCCTGTGTATAGAGAGGTAGTCACAGCCCCGCCACCTGGATGACATCACTGATAAATATAATCACATGTTATATTATAAACTTATATCATATATGTTATAGTTGTTAATTCTCAGCTGCACCGTAAAGGGTTACATACAGCTAGTATAAGGTCCTTTGTAGTAAAAATATTTCCCATGAAATTGTGCAATTCTTGTTACTCGAGAATTCCCCTTTTTATACGAGCTCAGCTGTGAGATGTTCCGGATACAACCGTTGGATTTTTTCTGCATGACTGTACAGAGCGGGGGGGGGGGGGGGCACATAGCAGGTCATGCCGAGACCTGTACCAACAGTGTGCCCGGTGCCCCTCACCATCTACTCCCAGTACTGTCTGTAATATCACACCCCGGAGGAGGGAATTCTGTATGTGGGATCTGAGGAGACGCAAATATTTACCCCCCTCATATACAGACACAGCGACCACAGGGAAAAGAGACCGAAGAATCCATAGAGAGCAGTAGTTATATCCCTGTATATAGGGGCAGTATTATAGTAGTTATATCCCTGTATATAGGAGCAGTATTGTAGTAGTTATATTCCTGTATATAGGAGCAGTATTATAGTAGTTATATCCCTGTATATAGGAGCAGTATTATAGTAGTTATATTCCTGTATATAGGGGCAGTATTATAGTAGTATATCCCTGTATATAGGAGCAGTATTATAGTAGTTATATTCCTGTATATAGGAGCAGTATTATAGTAGTATATTCCTGTATATAGGGAGCAGTATTATAGTAGTATATTCCTGTATATAGGGAGCAGTATTATAGTAGTATATTCCTGTATATAGGAGCAGTATAATACTAGTTATATTCCTGTATATAGGAGCAGTATTATAGTAGTTATATTCCTGTATATAGGGGCAGTATTATAGTAGTTATATTCCTGTATATAGGGAGCAGTATTATAGTAGTTATATTCCTGTATATAGGGGCAGTATTATAGTAGTATATTCCTGTATATAGGAGCAGTATTATAGTAGTTATAGTCCTGTATATAGGAGCAGTATTATAGTAGTTATAGTCCTGTATATAGGAGCAGTATTATAGTAGTTATATTCCTGTATATAGGGAGCAGTATTATAGTAGTATATTCCTGTATATAGGAGCAGTATTATAGTAGTTATATCCCTGTATATAGGGAGCAGTATTATAGTAGTATATCCCTGTATATAGGAGCAGTATTATACTAGTTATATTCCTGTATATAGGAGCAGTATTATAGTAGTTATATTCCTGTATATAGGAGCAGTATTATATTAGTTATGAACTGGAGAAAATGGAACGGCTGCACATCCCATCTATGGCTGATACTAATGCCGCTAGGCCTATATTAAAAATCAATACCAGAGTGTCTGTATATGAATTGATCAAGCCATATTGCCCCGTGTACCACCGCGCAGGTCCTCTGGTCCACACGGGTCCCTACGCTAACTCCACACCGTGTCGGTCAGCGACCGCCAACCCCGCACAGCGTGCACGTGCAGGGAAAGGAGGCCATGGAACGGCCCTGCAACCCCAATGTCACAGGACCAGACCCAAAAAGCCCCACCAAAACCCAGCCAGCACAACCGGCGGGGAAGGCTGCCCCCAAACGACACAAGTATGGATATGGTATTACACTTACCATTGCTGCTCTCACAGAATGGGGAAGACATAGGGTCCAGACATGTGAGCACAGGCATATCCTGCTAATTTTGGTCATGTGGGTCTTATAAAGGAGTGCGAGCTGTTCAGAGAGGGAGAACTGTAAAACACGAACTGGAGAGAATGGAACGGCTGCACATCCCATCTATGGCTGATACTAATGCCGCTAGGCCTATATTAAAAATCAATACCAGAGTGTCTGTATATGAATTGATCAAGCCATATTGCCCCGTGTACCACCGCGCAGGTCCTCTGGTCCACACGGGTCCCTACGCTACGGGTGCCTGCGGGGTTGGTGGCCACTGACTGGCACGGTGTGGACTTAGTGTAGGGACCCATGTGTATCAGATACCGGCACGAGGTACATGGGGCAGTATGGCTTGATCAATTCATACACAAAATTTTTATGTGTTTTTTATTTCGCCTAGGGGCACTAGTATCAGCCATAGGTGTGAGGTGCAGCACTCTGTTTCTTCCCTGAACCGCATTATAGTAGTTATATTCCTGTATATAGGGGCAGTATTATAGTAGTATATCCCTGTATATAGGAGCAGTATTATAGTAGTTATATTCCTGTAGATAGGGGGCAGTATTATATTAGTTATATTCCTGTATATAAGGGGCAGTATTATAGTAGTTATATTCCTGTATATAGGAGCAGTATTATAGTAGTATATCCCTGTATATAGGGGGCAGTATTATAGTAGTGATATTCCTGTATATAGGAGCAGTATTATAGTAGTTATATTCCTGTATATAGGAGCAGTATTATAGTAGTATATTCCTGTATATAGGAGCAGTATTATAGTAGTTATATTCCTGTATATAGGAGCTGTATTATAGTAGTATATCCCTGTATATAGGAGCAGTATTATAGTAGTTATATTCCTGTATATAGGAGCAGTATTATAGTAGTATATTCCTGTATATAGGAGCAGTATTACAGTAGTTATATTCCTGTATATAGGGGGCAGTATTATAGTAGTTATATTCCTGTATATAGGAGCAGTATTATAGTAGTTATATTCCTGTATATAGGAGCAGTATTATAGTAATTATATTCCTGTATATAGGAGCAGTATTATAGTAGTTATATCCCTGTATATAGGAGCAGTATTATAGTAGTATATTCCTGTATACAGGGGCAGTATTATAGTAGTTATATCCCTGTATATAGGAGCAGTATTATAGTAGTTATATTCCTGTATATAGGGAGCAGTATTATAGTAGTTATATTCCTGTATATAGGAGCAGTATTATAGTAGTTATATCCCTGTATATAGGGGGCAGTATTATAGTAGTTATATTCTTGTATATAGGAGCAGTATTATAGTAGTTATATTCCTGTATATAGGAGCAGTATTATAGCAGTTATATTCTTGTATATAGGGAGCAGTATTATAGTAGTTATATTCCTGTATATAGGGGGCAGTATTATAGTAGTTATATTCCTGTATATAGGAGAAGTATTATAGTAGTTATATTCCTGTATATAGGAGCAGTATTATAGTAGTATATCCCTGTATAAAGGAGCAGTATTATAGTAGTATATTCTTGTATATAGGAGCAGTATTATAGTAGTTATATCCCTGTATATAGGAGCAGTATTATAGTAGTTATATTCCTGTATATAGGAGCAGTATTATAGTAGTTATATCCCTGTATATAGGAGCAGTATTATAGTAGTTATATTCCTGTATATAGGAGCAGTATTATAGTAGTATATTCCTGTATATAGGGGCAGTATTATAGTAGTTATATCCCTGTATATAGGGGCAGTATTATAGTATAGTAGTTATATTCCTGTATATAGGAGCAGTATTATAGTAGTTATATTCCTGTATATAGGAGCAGTATTATAGTTATATTTGGTAGGGGGCAGTATTATAGTAGTATATTCCTGTATATAGGAGCAGTATTATAGTAGTATATTCCTGGATATAGGAGCAGTATTATAGTAGTTATATTCCTGTATATAGGAGCAGTATTATAGTAGTTATATTCCTGTATATAGGAGCAGTATTATAGTAGTTATATTCCTGTATATAGGAGCAGTATTATAGTTATATTTGGTAGGGGGCAGTATTATAGTAGTATATCCCTGTATATAGGAGCAGTATTATAGTAGTTATATTCCTATATATAGGGAGCAGTATTATAGTAGTATATTCCTGTATATAGGAGCAGTATTATAGTAGTTATATTCCTGTATATAGGAGCAGTATTATAGTAGTTATATTCCTGTATATAGGGGGCAGTATTATAGTAGTTATATCCCTGTATATAGGAGCAGTATTATAGTAGTTATATCCCTGTATATAGGAGCAGTATTATAGTAGTTATATTCCTGTATATAGGATATAGGAGCAGTATTATAGTTATATTTGGTAGGGGGCAGCACTTGTGACTATAATGACATATACCGTATATATGAGGACACTTACGTAGGTGTGCCGGCAGCCTGACAGAATCCTCTTCCATCCTGTACCTGCGTTGCCCGGAGACATGGAGAGATGAGGGGGACGGTGCGGCAGAGTTTTGCCCTGGGCTTTCGGGAGGAGAGTATGAGATCTGTTCTTGCTGTAGAGGAGGAGAGGAGACATGAGGGTTAGGAGCAGCTCGGGGGGTGATGGGAGACATGACTGCCCCCTTATACTTTCTACCCTAAAATAAATAGTGTTCCTTATAGCAACCTATAGCAAAGCTTTCATCTTGGAACTGAAGACAGACATGTGAATGGGGCAATCTGATTGGCCGCCTATAACAACCTATCTGCTCACAGCTTTGAATAACATAAAATGAAAATCAATGAAATCTGTAATCTGATTGGTTGTTCTGTATCTATGTTGTCTCTCCCGGTATCACACACTCAATGATGTACGGCTCCGGATGATCACATGTCCACAGGAGACACCGCCATGGTGAGGACCACGCTTTGAATATCAAAAGGCGACAAATCAGTATTCACTAAGCTGTGTATCTAAGCCTGTCATGTGTGATACTGTCTGCTGAGCTGGTGTATCTAAGCTTATCATGTGTGATACTATTAGCTTATAACGTGCAACACTGATAGCTGAGCCACTGTATCTAATCCTCTCCTGTATGATACTGTCTGCTGAGCCGCATCTAACCTTATCACTTGTGATACTTATATATTATCTAATCATGTGGTGATACAATCTGCTAAACCATGTATCTAATCCTAACCTGTGTAATAGTCTGCAGAGCAGCTATATATAATACTATTGTGTGGTGATACAGTCTGCTGAGTTGTGTATCTAATCCTACCATGTGCCATACTATATTCTGAGCTGCTGTATCTTATCCTATGTGATACTGTCTGCTGAGCCGCTGTATCTAATACTACTGTTTGCTGAGCTGTGTATCTAATACTATGGTGTGTGATACTGTCTGCTGAGCTGTGTATCTAATACTATCCTGTGTGATAATGTCTGCTGAGCTGTGTATCTAATCCTATCCTGTGTGATACTGTCTGCTGAGACGCTGTATCTAATACTATGGTGTGTGATACTGTCTGCTGAGCCGTGTATCTAATCCTATCCTGTGTGATACTGTCTGCTGAGCTGCTGTATCTAATACATGGTGATACAGTCTCCTGAGCTGTGCACTTACAGACAGACTTTGGCCGTAGCAGATTAGATACAGGTATCCACTCGCTTGTTGTCATAGGGTTCCCTATATAATAAACATGTGTAGGTGCCAGCGGTCGGCACCACACCCTGGCAGTGACGCCACCTGTCCTCACCACCAATACTACAACCCCCACCCTCCCCGGACACAGTATCCCCCTTGTCCATGTGGGGGCGCCCCTGCTCCCCTTCTGTATCCTCCACCATCTGACACTTGGGGGTCATGTCCTCCTCTCCCCAATAACTGCACCTGTGTCCACATTGCGGACTATTGCTATAAGCCGGGGGTCCCCCTGTACCCCCACACACATTCTCTGCCATGTTTAACCCTTTCAGGGCCCCGCTCTCTACTCTGTGACACTTCAGGAGATAGAGGAAGTCTCGGTGGAAGTTGTACTGTGCCTGGCTGCATTGGCTCTGGCTCGGCCAGTGTTAACCCCTTAGTCCCTGGCTGGAGTTACCTGTTCTTACCCATTTTGTCCACTCTCCTCCGAGCCTCCTCATGTCCCTTATTGTGGCTCTTTTTCCTCCTCTGGTTTCTTCCTGTCACCCGCCGCCTCTCTCCTCCTTGTGACCCTCCCACCTCTTTCTCACCCTGCGTCGGCCGCTCTGGATAATTTCCCTTCCTAGTTTCTCTTTTTGTGCTCTTCTTCCTCATGACTCCTTCCTCCCCGGCGGCCGCTCTCGTCCTCCGCTTCCCTCTCTACATTATCACGCAGCCGCTCTACCTCCCAAGGGTCAATACTACTGATATCCCCTGGCAGTGGAGGGGTTAAGGGCTTTCCATACATTCGGGAGTCTGTGAATCTCTCCTAGGCTTTGGATTTGGCCCAATGGAGAACGGAAGTCGAAAAACCAACCAAACTGGTCAGACGATTCGTGAATCAACGTGGAAGAGTACAGTAACCTGCAAACACCTCCGCACTCTCTCCTATCACTCTCACGCTCAGGTGGAAGGAAGTAAATTAGAGAAACACGAAAAAAAACAGGTCGATCGAGCCGGTCCTCATAGTGACAACTATATACGGAACCACACCGGTTCTTAAAGGGACAATAGGACAACTGTTCAAAGACCAATCAGACTGGAGAGCTTTAAATAACCAATAAAAAAAAAAAGGGTCAACTATTCCTGGGTGTCACTGCGTTGCTGCAATAATACATTTAACACAGCAGAGGTTTACCAAATTGGATAAGGTTAGAGCTGGGGGCGCTGTTGCACTAAAACCTATGGAAAATTTGACAAACGTTGTGGTGAAAAATGGTACTGCAGGTGTGAAATAAAAATTCTAATAAAATTTTATAGGGGTTGTTCCCAGTACGCAAATCCTTTCTGATCACATTCCCTGTCGGTCAACCCCTCTTTCATTCTTACAGACTCTTAAGAGGCATTGTTTGTAGTCGAAAAATCCCTTTAAGGTATGGAAGACAATTCCAGTACCACAATATTTTAGTGCCAAAGACTTAATCATTTGACAAGGGACAGACCTCAAAGCTCGATGTATTTACAGACAAGATCTGCAGCACATCTCACCAATCTGTGAATTATCCATTGCGAAGACCGCCCCTTGCACCGCAAGACGTCAGATATTCAGCCTATAGCCGGTTCACTACAAACAGACTTCTGGCAACAAACATGTAAACCTGCTCAGGGCAAAATTGGGAAATTCCCCAACAAACTGGATTTTTAAGTAAAAATAGACCAATGTATACAACACCTGAGGAGCCTCCCACGGAAGAGATCGAGAAGAACAAGGCTCAGAAACGTCCCCCCAGAAAAGAAAAGGGGGGGGAGAGATGAAGCTGTCACTGTAAAAATAAACTGCCCCCTATACACAAAAATATAATATAATACTCTACTATATACAAGAATAAAACTACTATAATACTGCTCCTATATACAGGGATATACTACTATAATACTGCTCCTATATACAGGGATATAACTACTATAATACTGCCCCTATATACAGGGATATAACTACTATAATACTGCTCCTATATACAGGGATATACTACTATAATATTGCTCCTATATACAGGAATATAACTACTATAATACTGCCCCTATATACAGGGATATAACTACTATAATACTGCTCCTATATACAGGAATATATACTACTATAATACTGCTCATATATACAGGGATATAACTACTATAATACTGCCCCTGTATACAGGAATATAACTACTATAATACTGCCCCCTATATACAGGAATATAACTACTATAATACTGCTCCTATACACAGGAATATAACTACTATAATACTGCTCCTATATACAGGAATATAACTACTATAATACTGCCCCCTATATACAGGAATATAACTACTATAATACTGCTCCTATATACAGGAATATACTACTATAATACTGCCCCCTATATACAGGAAAACAACTACTATAATACTGCCCCTATATACAGGAATATACTACTATAATACTGCTCCTATATACAGGAATATAACTACTATAATACTGCTCCTATATACAGGGATATAACTACTATAATACTGCCCCTATATACAGGGATATACTACTATAATACTGCTCCTATATACAGGGATATAACTACTATAATACTGCTCCCTATATACAGGAATATACTACTATAATACTGCTCCTATATACAGGAATATAACTACTATAATACTCCCCCCTATATACAGGAATATAACTACTATAATACTGCTCCTATATACAGGAATATAACTACTATAATACTGCTCCTATATATAAGAATATAACTACTATAATACTGCCCCCTATATACAGGAATATAACTACTATAATACTGTCCCTATATACAGGAATATAACTACTATAATACTGCCTCTTCTGTATATACATGCTGACACGGAGGCAGCCATGTATTATGGGGGTCAGTAGATGAGGTCCCCCCCCACCCCGGCAGATAAGAGTCTCCCATAGATATAGGGAGACCCCACCAGTGATCACACAGGGGATCTCTCCAGGATCAGGCACAGGGTGACCTCGGGGGTAAAGGTCGGGATCGGCACTCAGTATCTGTCAGAGACGTCAGCACACGCGGGTTTATAACATGTTCTGTGTAACTATTAACACGTCGGTGTCACCCGGGGGAACCACATCCCGGATCTGATCAGCGGACGGGCAGCATGGAGATTCTACATGACTGGATGGACAGCGCAGTTCCTGTACGACCTTGGGCAGAATGTTCTGCAGATATACAGAGCATCTCTTCTCTTTACACCTACAGTGACTTCTAGATACCAGGAAACCGATGAACATGGAGTTGACCGCAGTGTACATTTCTACCAGGAAACCATCAGTAAGTTGCTGTTGATGGATCTCCTATTCCTAATACATGGCTCCAGCAGTCATGGTCCTCCTCAGGGCTGTAGGTTCGGCTCTCCAGTTATTTGCAGCGACCTGCATGCTGATGGTTTCCAGTTCAGAAAATTTCAATACAAGATGGAGCAAGTGAGATCCTACAGAACAGAAGGGGCGTCCAGATCTCAAACAGACTGCGTCCCCCGAGTACAGGAGAACTGAAGCCCTATGGGGGTAAATAATCTGGAGCCGCCCCAAGGTAGTGGGGGCAGGTGGGTGAGAAAGTCACAGGGAACTAGGCCCAAGGCGACTAAACGGTACTCCTCCAATCAGATCCAGTCATGAAACACCTATAACGGAGGAGTTCTCCAACCTGAAAAACTACAACTCCCATCATGCCCTGATACATGCAGACTAAGGATCTATACCAAGCATGATGGGAATTGTAGTTTTCGGGGAGAAATTGGTCCTTTCCGGGGATGTGGAACCTGTTTCCCACCTGTGGTCCTCCATCTGTTGTAAGACTACACTCCCCATCATGCTGCTTTGGCTGTCCAGGCATGATGAGAGTTGTAGGACCACAGGCTCCCCACCACCGGTCTAGACCATTGTATCCCCACAACTTGTAGCTCTCTGCTTCAAAACTACAACTCCCATCATGCTCTGTCAGACTCAGGCTGAGGGTATGTTTCCACTACAGAACCTGCGCAGAAATCTACGGGACAGATGGTCCGCCGCGCGGCCTGTGCTAGAATGTGTGAACATACCCTAAGGTTGTAACCGCAGGCGCTCAGGGCATGCTGGGAATTGTAGTTTTGTAAACACATCAGAAAACACAACACTCGTCCGATCCCCATGTGACCAGCAGCAACGATTCACAATAAGCCGACCAGGAAGATCAACAATAACTATATATATATATCCAAAAGACGCCAACATTTCTTATGCTGCGTTTACACGGAACAATAATTCGCCCGATCGTACGATTAACGATTTTTTTTTTTATAACGCTCAGCGTTTAGACGGAACGATATATCGTACGGAAAATTTGTTTTGCGCTCGCTTAAGCCTATCTCGCATATAGGTAAAATCGGTGAACGACTGTTCACACGGAACGATCTGCTAATTTTTTGCGAACGATGAACGACGATTTAAGAACACGCTCAAAGATCAAAATGAACGATTTGTCGCTCGTCGTTTGATCGTTGGCTGCGTTTACACGTACGATTATCGCTCGAATTCGATCGTTATCGTGCAGATTCGAACGATAGTCGTTCCGTGTAAACGCAGCATTAAAAAGTACAATCAAGAAATAATAATAACATTTTTTTTTTATTAAAACTAAATTAGCCCCCAACCTCTTTCTTACTGGGTTTACTGCCCCGACCTGTGCCCCCCCCCCCATTGTTGTTCCTGATGAGCGGTGAGGGACAATGGACACAACAGGTGCCGCCGCCGTATAAATGTATCACTTTGTAACCCTCAATATTTACATTTAAATGTAAGAGATTAGTAAACAAGGTCCCATAGACCCCCCAGTGTACCCCCCCCTCTGCCCATCGGATGATTATACGGCTATTACCATCCAGTTTGGGTTTCGCAGAAGTTGCAGCCTCACACGTCACAGACGGATAGGGAATAGCCCCCCCAGACCATGTGCCGTGTGAGACCCCAGAAGAGGCGGCACTCACCTTAATACAGAACTGTGCAGAAGACATGGCCAGAAGGAGCAGAGTGCCCACCACCACCACCGCTGCTGTGATCAGGGGGGGCACATCCCCGGTGCCCTCACCCCCTCAGACTCACACAAGTTAGCACATGGTCCCCAGGCTGCAGGGTCCTGTGGGGGGTCTCCGCTTCTCCTCTTTCTGGATTTCAGGGTTCTTTTTTTTCTGTTTTCCTTCCTGGAAGAGAGAAGTGAAGGCAGAAGTGAGTGCCCCCCTCCTTCCTCCTCATTGATCTCAGAGTGCAAGTCCTGAAACTGACGTGTATTCCCAGCAAACAGCTCTGCCTCTTAAAGGGCCAGCAGCACCAGGAAACACAGACAGGGAAGTCCCAGAGCCCAGGGGGGAGGAGTGGTGGGGAGCGGGGGGAGGGGGAGCTGCAGAAATGTGGGAGAGTCAGGGAAGCAAGGAGGAGGAAGGGGGAGAAGGCTATAATGGATGGGAGGGGGGGGGGGGGGATAATATTACAGGAAGTAGGCAGGTTCATCAGCTGTAGTGTAATATCATATAATGTTACACACACTCATCCCAGACACATCACATACTGTCCGATCACATCATGTACTGTCCGATCACATCATGTACTGTCCGATCACATCACATACTGTCCGATCACATCATGTACTGTCCGATCACATCATGTACTGTCCGATCACATCATGTACTGTCCGATCACATCACGTACTGTCCGATCACATCACATACTGTCCGATCACATCACATACTGTCCGATCACATCACATACTGTCCGATCACATCACATACTGTCCGATCACATCACGTACTATCCGATCACATCATGTACTGTCCGATCACATCATGTACTGTCCGATCACATCACGTACTGTCCGATCACATCATGTACTGTCCGATCACATCACGTACTGTCCGATCACATCATGTACTGTCCGATCACATCACGTACTGTCCGATCACATCATGTACTGTCCGATCACATCACGTACTGTCCGATCACATCATGTACTGTCCGATCACATCACATACTGTCCGATCACATCACATACTGTCCGATCACAGACCCTTCTGTCCGATCACATCATGTACTGTCCGATCACATCATGTACTGTCCGATCACATCATGTACTGTCCGATCACATCATGTACTGTCCGATCACATCATGTACTGTCCGATCACATCATGTACTGTCCGATCACAGACCCTTCTGTCCGATCACAGACCCTTCTGTCCGATCACATCATGTACTGTCCGATCACAGACCCTTCTGTCCGATCACAGACCCTTCTGTCCGATCACATCATGTACTGTCCGATCACAGACCCTTCTGTCCGATCACATGATGTACTGTCCGATCACATCATGTACTGTCCGATCACAGACCCTTCTGTCCGATCACATCATGTACTGTCCGATCACATCATGTACTGTCCGATCACAGACCCTTCTGTCCGATCACATGATGTACTGTCCGATCACATCATGTACTGTCCGATCACAGACCCTTCTGTCCGATCACATCATGTACTGTCCGATCACATCATGTACTGTCCGATCACAGACCCTTCTGTCCGATCACATCATGTACTGTCCGATCACAGACCCTTCTGTCCGATCACACCACGTTCTATAGGAAGTAGCCGCTTAACCCGCTGAAGAGATAATATAAGTGTGACAGGAGCTGGAGGGGCCCCAGACGCCGCACACAGGGGCCACAGCTGCCACATTCAGCAAAGAGGGAGCGGCCCCTTTAAGAAGATCTACCCGGAAATGTCAGCTGAGGGTGCAGAGAGAGAGAGAGAGAGAGAGCTGGGAAATGAGGAAGGAGGAGGGGGAGGGGCAGGGAATGGAGGGGGGAGGGGGTGTAAGTATTCATCACTGTGAGGAGACTGGCGCAGGAGAAGGAAGAGTGTGCGACATCCTGGGGGAGGGGAGGAAGAGACATCCTGGGGAGGGGGAAGATGGGAGGAAGGGGGAGGGGAGGAAGAGACATCCTGGGGGAGGGGGAAGATGGGAGGAAGGGGGAAGATGGGAGGAAGGGGGAGGGGAGGAAGAGACATCCTGGGGGAGGGGGAAGATGGGAGGAAGGGGGAGGGGGAAGATGGGAGGAAGGGGGAGGGGAGGAAGAGACATCCTGGGGGAGGGGGAGGGGAGGAAGAGACATCCTGGGGGAGGGGGAGGGGAGGAAGAGACATCCTGGGGGAGGAAAGGAAAGAGACATCCTGGGGAGGGGGAAGATGGGAGGAAGGGGGAGGGGAGGAAGAGACATCCTGGGGGAGGAAAGGAAAGAGACATCCTGGGGAGGGGGAAGATGGAAGGAAGGAGGATGGGAAGAGAAGGAAGGAGAAATCCTGGGGGGGTAAGGGAAGATAAAAGGAGACATCCTGGGGGAGGGGGGAAGGAGACATCCTGGGGGAGGGGGGAAGGAGACATCCTGGGGGAGGGGGGAAGGGGGGGAAGGAGACATCCTGGGGGAGGGGGGAAGGAGACATCCTGGGGGAGGGGGGAAGGAGACATCCTGGGGGAAGGGGGGGAAGGAGACATCCTGGGGGAGGGGGGAAGGGGGGGAAGGAGACATCCTGGGGGAAGGGGGGGAAGGAGACATCCTGGGGGAGGGGGGAAGGAAGGGAGGAGACACCTTCGGGGGAGACACAATTCAGGGAGTGATTATATATTATGTATTACAATATTTATTCATGCATAATCTAATCATTATATACTTCTATGTTATACCCAAGGTGCCACATAATATTTAGGGGGCGGTGCTGTGACTCCCTCTCTATACACAGGATATACAGGGGGCGGGGCTGTGACTACCTCTCTATACACAGGATATACAGGGGGCGGGGCTGTGACTACCTCTATACACAGGATATACAGGGGGCGGGGCTGTGACTACCTCTCTATACACAGGATATACAGGGGGCGGGGCTGTGACTACCTCTCTATACACAGGATATACAGGGGGCGGGGCTGTGACTACCTCTATACACAGGATATACAGGGGGCGGGGCTGTGACTACCTCTATACACAAAATATACAGGGGGCGGGGCTGTGACTACCTCTCTATACACAGGATATACAGGGTGCGGGGCTGTGACTACCTCTCTATACACATGATATACAGGGGGCGGGGCTGTGACTACCTCTATACACAGGATATACAGGGGGCGGGGCTGTGACTACCTCTATACACAGGATATACAGGGGGCGGGGCTGTGACTACCTCTCTATACACAGGATATACAGGGGGCGGGGCTGTGACTACCTCTCTATACACAGGATATACAGGGGGCGGGGCTGTGACTACCTCTATACACAGGATATACAGGGGGCGGGGCTGTGACTACCTCTATACACAGGATATACAGGGGGCGGGGCTGTGACTACCTCTCTATACACAGGATATACAGGGGGCGGGGCTGTGACTACCTCTCTATACACAGGATATACAGGGGGCGGGGCTGTGACTACCTCTCTATACACAGGATATACAGGGGGCGGGGCTGTGACTACCTCTATACACAGGATATACAGGGGGAGGGGCTGTGACTACCTCTATACACAGGATATACAGGGGGAGGGGCTGTGACTACCTCTATACACAGGATATACAGGGGGCGGGGCTGTGACTACCTCTATACACAGGATATACAGGGGGCGGGGCTGTGACTACCTCTATACACAGGATATACAGGGGGCGGGGCTGTGACTACCTCTCTATACACAGGATATACAGGGGGCGGGGCTGTGACTACCTCTCTATACACAGGATCAGGGCCGCCGATAGGGCAGTACAACCGGTACTGCCGTATGGGGCCCGGACCCTTAAGAGACATGGGGGGGGCCCGGCGGGCCCGCCGGCCGCCGCCTCCCGCCCGACCGCTACCCCCCCACCCCGACCGCTACGCTAGGGGGGCCCGCACGGCCCCCCTTGCCACCTGGGGGGGGGGGGGGGTTGTGCCGCTTCGGTCCGGTGAGCTTCCGGCACACGCTGCCTCTATCACTGGCCGGAAGCTCACAGCTGCAGCCCTGCGGTCCTTCTCTCCTGCTCGGCAGCGGCGCACGTGACGTCATCGCGCCGAACAGGAGAGAAGTTCCTGGACCGCGGGGCTGCAGCTGTGAGCTTCCGGCCAGTGATAGAGGCAGCGTGTGCCGGAAGCTCACCGGACCAACGCAGCATGGGAAGGGGGGACCTGCCTCACCTGCCTCTGCTCCCTCTGCTCCCCTGGCTCCCCCGGCCGCTCCCTCTTCCCCCAGCCTCTCTTCCTGTACCTCCCCCCCTCCAGCCTCTCTTCCTGTACCCCCCCTCCAGCCTCTCTTCCTGTACCCCCCCTCCAGCCTCTCCTCCTGTACCCCCTTCCAGCCTCTCCTCCTGCACCCCCTTCCAGTCTCTCCTCCTGTACCCCCTTCCAGTCTCTCCTCCTGTACCCCCTTCCAGCCTCTCCTCCTGTACCCCCCCTCCAGCCTCTCCTCCTGTACCCCCCCTCCAGCCTCTCCTCCTGTACCCCCCCTCCAGCCTCTCCTCCTGTACCCCCCCTCCAGCCTCTCCTCTTGTACCCCCCCTCCAGCCTCTCCTCTTGTACCCCCCCTCCAGCCTCTCCTCTTGTACCCCCCCTCCAGCCTCTCCTCTTGTACCCCCCCTCCAGCCTCTCCTCCTGCACCCCCCAGCCTCTCCTCCTGCACCCCCCAGCCTCTCCTCCTGCACCCCCCAGCCTCTCCTCCTGCACCCCCAGCCTCTCCTCCTGCACCCCCCAGCCTCTCCTCCTGCACCCCCAGCCTCTCCTCCTGCACCCCACAGCCTCTCCCCCAGCCTCTTCTCCTGCACCCCCCAGCCTCTCCTCCTGCACCCCACAGCCTCACCCAGCCTCTTCTCCTGCACCCCTCAGCCTCTCCTCCTGCACCCCACAGCCTCTCCCACAGCCTCTTCTCCTGCACCCCCCAGCCTCTTCTCCTGCACCCCACAGCCTCTCCTCCTGCACCCCACAGCCTCTCCTCCTGCACCCCACAGCCTCTCCTCCTGCACCCCAAAGCCTCTCCTCCTGCACCCCACAACCTCTCCCCCTAGCCTACCCTCCTGCACCCCCAGCCTCTCCCCCAGCCTTTCCGTCAGCACCCCCCCAGCCTCTCTGTCAGCACCCCCCAGCCTCTCTGTCAGCACCCCCCAGCCTCTCCTCCTGCACCCCCTAGCCTCTCCACCAGCACCTCCAGCTGCTCTCCCTGCCCCCCAGCTGCTCCTCCTGCCCCCCATCTTCTCCCCCTGCCCCATCTGCTCCTCCGCCTGTCCCCCATCTTCTCCCCCTGCCACTCCAGCTGCCCAATCTTCTCCCTGCCACCCTAGCTGCCACCTATCTGCTCCCCCTGCCTGCCACCCCAGCTGCTCCTCCTGCCCCCCATCTACTCCCCCTGCCACCCCAGCTGCTGCCCCCGAGCTGATCCCTCTGCCCCACATTGCTCCCTCTGCCCCCCCAGCTGCTCCCCCTGCCCCCATCTACTACCCCTGCCCCTCTCACCCCAGCTGCTCCCCCTGCCCCCCATCTGCTCCTCCTCCTGCCCCCATCTACTCCCCCTGCCCCCAGCTGCTCCCTCTGCCTCCCCAGATTCTCCCCCTGCCACCCCTAGCTGCTCCCCGTCACCCCAGCTGCTCTCCTTCCCCCTGTCACCCCAGCTGCTCTCCTTCACCCCAGCGGCTTCCCCTGTCACACCCAGCTGCCTCCCTTCCCCAGTCACCCCCAGCTGCCTGCTTGCAGACTAGTTGTGGTCGGAGAAGTCTTCTTGATTGCTGCGCCAGATGGAGAAGAAAGCAAGAAGCGACGGCAATCGGAGAAGACGTCACCGGTGAGTCATTAGTAACTGCACTGTAATCACTTCTATAGTGTGCAGAGCCTGTGTACCATTGGGGTCTAAATGGGTTAGTGTATTGTTTGCAGTAGTGTACTGACACAGCCCCGCAGTCACTACAGTACACTAGCGCAAACTTTTAAACTAGGACCCAACTACAACAGCCGCAGGCACTACAACTCCCAGCATATGCTGAGGGCTGCAGACTGTCAGTAAATGCTGGGAGTTGTAGTGCCTGCAGCTGTTGTAGTTGGGTCCTATACACTGGATGCTTTGTGGCATATAAGAATACAGAGATCTGTGGGGGCTCAGTGCAGGGACGTGACCCCAGAA
The DNA here is from genome assembly GCF_027789765.1 of Dendropsophus ebraccatus. Taxonomy (NCBI): domain Eukaryota; kingdom Metazoa; phylum Chordata; class Amphibia; order Anura; family Hylidae; genus Dendropsophus; species Dendropsophus ebraccatus. Next base: position 4,891,790 of record NC_091454.1, on the reverse strand, counting down.
CATCACTAATAGGGAATAGTGGTAGATGTTTTTGTTCTATCCCCTATTAGTGATGTTCTGGGGTCACCTCCCAGCACTGAGCCCCCACAGATCTTTGTATTCTTATATGCCACAAAGCATCCAGTGTATAGGACCCAACTACAACAGCTGCAGGCACTACAACTCCCAGCATGTACTGACAGTCTGCAGCCCTCAGAGTATGCTGGGAGTTGTAGTGCAGCGTAGACAGATGTATTGCTGGACCTTCAGGGCTGATGGTTGTCACCCACAGATTGCAGCCACCAGGAGCCTCTGCACACAGTGATTTATTACAGGGTTGTCCTCTCAGAGACTACAACTCCCAGCATACCCTGAGAGCTGTATAAATGTAGGGATTTGTCACAGATACAGATGAATTCAGGAAAGGAGCGGGTCAGCATGTCGTATCTCACTGGTTCTATATTGGTGGCCCCAGGTGCCCCAGTCCGACACTGGACAGAAGCGGCCCCCAAACTAAGACGTCCCCGGCCTCCTTTCTTCCTCCATCACATTTGTTTGATGAGAACAGCGGGCATCAAGCAGAGCGACACCCAAGTGCCAGGGTATATACCATGCATGTACAGTAATGTGGGGGGGGGGGGGCGCCTCAGCGTGCAAAGTGCCTAGGGCAGCATAAACTCTAAATACAGGCCTGGCTGCCGGCACTTCATACCAGCAGCCTATGGGAGGCCGGGCCGTGACCTCTCCGGCAGGCGTGATCATGTGACGTCATCACGCCTGCCGGAAGTCCCGTCCCTGCGGCTCGCAAGATGGAGCCCGAAGAGGAGGAAGAGCTGCTGCCTGCACAGCGCGGATTAGGTGAGTAGGATGTTTGTTTTTTTTAGGGGCACCTCTGGGGGCATTATTAGTTCGAGGGGGGCACCTCTGGGGGCATTATTAGTATATGGGGGCACCTCTGGGGGCATTATTAGTATATGGGGGCACCTCTGGGGGCATTATTAGTGTATGGGGGCACCTCTGGGGGCATTATTAGTGTATGGGGGCACCTCTGGGGGCATTATTAGTGTATGGGGGCACCTCTGGGGGCATTATTAGTATATGGGGGGCACCTCTGGGGCATTATTAGTATATGGGGGCACCTCTGGGGGCATTATTAGTATATGGGGGCACCTCTGGGGGCATTATTAGTGTATGGGGGCACCTCTGGGGGCATTATTAGCATATGGGGGCACCTCTGGGGGCATTATTAGCATATGGGGGCATTATTAGTTCATGGGGGGCACCTCTGGGGGCATTATTAGTATATGGGGGCACCTCTGGGGGCATTATTAGTATATGGGGGCACCTCTGGGGGCATTATTAGTTTATGGGGGCACCTCTGGGGGCATTATTAGTATATGGGGGCACCTCTAGGGGCATTATTAGCTCATGGGGGCACCTCTGGAGGCATTATTATCTCATGGGGGCACCACTGGGGGCATTATTAGTGAATGGGGGCATTATTAGTATATGGGGGCACCTCTGGGGGCATTATTAGTATATGGGGGCACCTCTGGGGGCATTATTAGTATATGGGGGCACCTCTGGGGGCATTATTAGTGTATGGGGGCACCTCTGGGGGCATTATTAGTTCATGGGGGCACCTCTGGGGGCATTATTAGTGTATGGGGGCACCTCTGGGGGCATTATTAGTATATGGGGGCACCTCTGGGGGCATTATTAGTGTATGGGGGCACCTCTGGGGGCATTATTAGTTCATGGGGGCACCTCTGGGGGCATTATTATTATATGGGGGCACCTCTGGGGCATTATTAGTATATGGGGGCACCTCTGGGGGCATTATTAGTGTATGGGGGCACCTCTGGGGGCATTATTAGTATATGGGGGCACCTCTGGGGGCATTATTAGTATATGGGGGCATCTCCGGGGGCATTATTAGTATATGGGGGCACCTCTGGGGGCATTATTAGTTCATGGGGGGCACCTCTGGGGGCATTATTAGTATATGGGGGCACCTCTGGGGGCATTATTAGTATATGGGGGGCACCTCTGGGGGCATTATTGGTGTATGGGGGCACCTCTGGGGGCATTATTAGTTCTTGGGGGGCACCTCTGGGGGCATTATTAGTATATGGGGGCACCTCTGGGGGCATTATTAGTGTATGGGGGCACCTCTGGGGGCATTATTATTGGTGAACATATACAAATCAAACAGCCCCCCAGACCCTCGAAATTCAATAACCCCAAACGGGGCATTGCCTAGTACTCAACAGCATTCTGAATACAGGGGAACCCCTACCCCACTCTTGTATAAGTTTTAGTCTCCATCATAATGAGCCCCGCTGGGCTTGTAGACACGCTATAAATTGTACGTTGCAGGGGTGAATATAACGCACTGCATACAGAGCACAAGAGGCAGCTATACAAGTAAGTGTCTATTTGAATTGCACCTTGTTCACATTTAGCTTCTACAATTGTATAACTGTATAACAGAGGTTACATTTTAAGCCACTGGGGAAAATGGGGAATATGAGCCAGTTCTCTAGAATTGATCTGAACCAAATTATACCTCCCAGCAAGGCGTGGGGCCAACACACTATTTTTTTTTTATTAATGTGGGGGGCCCAGACACTTTGGTTGTATGGGGCCCCGAAATTCCTGATGGCGGCCCTGCACAGGATATACAGGGGGCGGGGCTGTGACTACCTCTCTATACACAGGATATACAGGGGGCGGGGCTGTGACTCCCTCTATACACAGGATATACAGGGGGCGGGGCTGTGACTACCTCTATACACAGGATATACAGGGGGCGGGGCTGTGACTACCTCTATACACAGGATATACAGGGGGCGGGGCTGTGACTACCTCTATACACAGGATATACAGGCTAGGTATCAGCAGTAATAGATTAATAGCTGCTCCTGTAGTATGTGTGGATCTCATGTCTGATCACATTATATTATATTATATATTGGTGATGTCACCAAGGGGGCGGGGCTGTGACTATAGTATATGGTGTGTTCTTGCGTACAGACAGATAACACCAGTAATAGACATTATTTATTGGGATTTCCTCTTTATAGTCATCACAGGTAGGTCTCCTCCGGCTGTGGGGCTGTATCCTCAGACAGGTTGATACCAGCTCATCTTCTGGGATGACCTGGGGACTTTATGAAGCAGCGTTTATGGAGAATTCCTTTAACAGTTTTATCTTTGTAGTGTGTAACTGTCCCTAAAGCTTCAGGAGCCCACAGGCCCGGTCTTCCACCCCATGTAGATAAAGAGGGCCCAGCAAATGATGTCACCACTGCTGCAGGATGACATCACTGATCCTCAGGGGCTCTGGGGTGCTGCATGGGGTGAGGATTAGTGAGGTCATTCTGCAGGCATAGGGACATCATTTGTTGCTCTCAGTTCAGACACTGAATGAAATGGTTTGTGACCTGTGGTCTCGTCACCTCCAGAGCTGCATTCACCATTCTGTTGGGATCTTCTTCTTCACATGTAAGGCTTTACTACAGCTCTCTGCTGCCCCCTGGTGACTTAGTGCCTGTATGGCATTTTGGGGCATGTAATGTTTCTACAAAAACAACAAAATAAATGACATCTACATCTCTTAAGATGCAATGCAGCGAGGTCAGCAGCGTTCTGATTGGTCAGTGTATCACACATTGTTGTAATTTCCGTTATTTTCCGGAGACGTCTCAGGTCCGTTCACCAGTTGATCCAGCCATTTGTCCGCTGTTCGTATTCTAGGAGATATTCGGGGTAGATCTGATGCTTCTCAAACACCACAAAGATGGAGGGATCAGTGATGTCATTCACACAGGAGTCATAGTACCGCCCATCGCGTCTCTGCGGCGGACGCCTCATTTGGGAGTCACCCCTCCCATAGTCCCCTACCAGCACACGAGCTACAAACATCGACCGTGTCCCATCAGGTGCCGCACTGGAGTAGTTGTGGGAGTACTGCGCGTCCCGGGCAAAGTAACTTCCTGTGGGGAGAAGAATGACAGGTTACAAGCATCGCCATAGTCACCGGGAAAATACCAAATATCCCTTTCATTTAAATCTGATCAGACACTTGGGCCTCAGAGTGCTCCCCTGGTTTCAGATGCTACTTCTGGGTAGAGTAGTAGTATGGCAACTACTAGAGATTTCTCTGTGATACGCTGCCCCCTGCTGGTGTGATGATGTGGAGAAGACAGACTGCAGCGTGCTGCTGTTATGATATGGGGAGGACACACTGCCCCCTACTGGTGTGCTGATGTGAGTAGGACACACTGCCCCCTGTTGATGTGATGATGTAGTAACAATACTTTACCCCCTGCTGGTGTGATGATGTGGGGAGGACACAATGCTCCCTACTGCTGTGATGATGTGGGAAACACACACTGCCCCCTGCTGCTGTGATGATGTGCAGAAGATACACTGCCCCATGCTGGTGTGATGATGTGAGTAGGACATCCTGCCCCCAGCTGTTGTGATGTAGTTACAACACAATGCCCCTACTCCTGTGATGATGTGGTGAGGACACACTTCCCTCTACTGGTGTGATGATGTGGAGAGGACACACTGTCTCTAACTGGTGCGATCATTTGTGGAGGACACACTGTCCCCTGCTAGTGTAATAATGTGGAGGGCACACTACCCCTTGCTGGTGTAATGATGTGGAAGACACACTGCCCCCTGCTGGTGTGATGATATGTGGAGGGCACACTGCCCCCTGCTGGTGTGATGATGTGGAAGACACACTGCCCCCTGCTGGTGTGATGATATGTGGAGGGCACACTGCCCCCTGCTGGTGTGATGATATGTGGAGGGCACACTGCCCCCTGCTGGTGTGATGATGTGGAAGACACACTGCCCCCTGCTGGTGTGATGATATGTGGAAGACACACTGCCCCCTGCTGGTGTGATGATGTGGAAGACACACTGCCCCCTGCTGGTGTGATGATGTGGAAGACACACTGCCCTCTGCTGGTGTGATGATGTGGGGAGGGCACACTGCCCCCTGCTGGTGTGATGATGTAGGAGACATCACATAGGACAATGGTGCTCCCTAGTAGTAATATGTGTCTCTTATGACCACCAGCTGCAGGATAATGCTTCTCACACAGCAGTTTCCAGGATTCTCTTTGTTACCCATAACAACCAATCACAGCCCAGCTTTCAAATTTGTTAAAATGGAATGTGAGCTGTAAGTGGTTGCTATGGGTAACAGGAACAGTTCTGTTACTTTGTATCCACATTCTTAAAGGGGCCTCAAGTAAATGAAGGATCTACATCCAGTGCGGGAGAACAAACAGCCCTCCAATCAGAGCTTCCCTGTACACTTCCTACCGTGTCCATACGCAGTAGCATGGACGCCACAGATGCGCCAGTCGAAATTCTCATTGCAGATGTTGTCGATGTGAGTTTTCTCTGTGCCATGAAACAGCCGCATCTCCTTCACATCGCGGCCATGGTTCTCTTTTTTCATCTGTTCCTTTTGCCTAAAAAGCAAGAAACTTCTTTACAAAACAGAGGTCCCGACCCATAGATGGAGGCCCAACGAGCTGGGACATCCTCTCTGTAGGGTTCCACCATAGTGATGGGAGATGGAGGCCCAACGAGCTGGGACATCCTCTCTGTAGGGTTCCACCATAGTGATGGGAGATGGAGGCCCAACGAGCTGGGACATCCTCTCTGTAGGGTTCCACCATAGTGATGGGAGATGGAGGCCCAACGAGCTGGGACATCCTCTCTGTAGGGTTCCACCATAGTGACTGGAGATGGAGGCCCAACGAGCTGGGACATCCTCTCTGTAGGGTTCCACCATAGTGATGGGAGATGGAGGCCCAACAAGCTGGGACATCCTCTCTGTAGGGTTCCACCATAGTGATGGGAGATGGAGGCCCAACGAGCTGGGACATCCTCTCTGTAGGGTTCCACCATAGTGACTGGAGATGGAGGCCCAACGAGCTGGGACATCCTCTCTGTAGGGTTCCACCATAGTGATGGGAGATGGAGGCCCAACGAGCTGGGACATCCTCTCTGTAGGGTTCCACCATAGTGATGGGAGATGGAGGCCCAACGAGCTGGGACATCCTCTCTGTAGGGTTCCACCATAGTGACTGGAGATGGAGGCCCAACGAGCTGGGACATCCTCTCTGTAGGGTTCCACCATAGTGATGGGAGATGGAGGCCCAACAAGCTGGGACATCCTCTCTGTAGGGTTCCACCATAGTGATGGGAGATGGAGGCCCAACGAGCTGGGACATCCTCTCTGTAGGGTTCCACCATAGTGACTGGAGATGGAGGCCCAACGAGCTGGGACATCCTCTCTGTAGGGTTCCACCATAGTGATGGGAGATGGAGGCCCAACGAGCTGGGACATCCTCTCTGTAGGGTTCCACCATAGTGATGGGAGATGGAGGCCCAACGAGCTGGGACATCCTCTCTGTAGGGTTCCACCATAGTGACTGGAGATGGAGGCACAATGAGCTGGGACATCCTCTCTGTAGGGTTCCACCATAGTGATGGGAGATGGAGGCCCAACGAGCTGGGACATCCTCTCTGTAGGGTTCCACCATAGTGACTGGAGATGGAGGTCCAACGAGCTGGGGCATCCTCTCTGTAGGGTTCCACCATATTGACTGGAGATGGAGGTCCAACGAGCTGGGACATCCTCTCTGTAGGGTTCCACCATAGTGACTGGAGATGGAGGTCCAACGAGCTGGGACATCCTCTCTGTAGGGTTCCACCATAGTGACTGGAGATGGAGGTCCAACGAGCTGGGGCATCCTCTCTGTAGGGTTCCACCATATTGACTGGAGATGGAGGTCCAACGAGCTGGGACATCCTCTCTGTAGGGTTCCACTATAGTGATGGGAGATGGAGGTCCAACGAGCTGGGACATCCTCTCTGTAGGGTTCCGCCATAGTGATGGGAAATGGAGGTCCAACAAGCTGGGACATCCTCTCTCTGTAGGGTCCTCCACCCCTAGTGATGGGAGATGGAGGCACAATGAGCTGAGGTATCCTCTCTGTAGAGTTCCACCATAGTGATGGGAGATGGAGGCCCAACGAGCTGGGACATCCTCTCTCTGTGGGGCCCTCCACCACTAGTGATAGGAGAGTCCTCCAACCGTAGTGGGGAAGTTGGGTCACTGCTTCTGATCCTTACCCAGGGTTTATACTATACCCCCCTAAGGGATGACTTACCACTGGAACACCTGCCACAGAGTCGGGTTCTGGAGACGCCACAGCTTCTTCACCACCTGCCCGCTGACCGTCTTGGTGAAGCTGCTGACAATTTCTAAGAACTCGCTGGATGTCTCGGAGACAGGAACTTTCTTTGTGGAAGAAGAAGAGAAGTTATCACCCCCGTCATGTGTCATCTTCTAGTCAGAGGTTACAGGGACTCTACATTACCTTACAGCCGATCTCCGGCAGGGCCGACCTGTCCCATGTCCTCGGGTAGATCTGGGACGACCTAGGTGCTGAGGATTTTGTACTAAAAGGACAGAAATGATAATAAGGTAACATAGCGCCACCTGGTGGCAGATCCAGCAACTGCAAGTAAGAGCTATTACAATCGTTTTATCATTAATAGGAATGATATGAACGTGATGGTCTCACCTTCCTGCCAGTAATTTCACGTCATCAAAGCTCAGATATCTCGGTCTCCTCCGCACGTCTTTTTCCGTGTTGTACACAACGTTCCTCTGCTTCATTTCTGAAACAAGATGATTGTTAAATGGGAACTCAACATCTTAAACTGATATTCCGCAATAACGGTGCTATATAAATACAATTACTATCATTACCTCGGAAGTTGATCTCATATCGTTGGTTGCCAGCGGTGAAAGGAATGATGGCGGTGGGATCGGAGAGATAGATGTTCTCCAGGTCGGAAGATGAGATAGTGGAGCTCATTTGTTTCACATTCTAAACAAGAGAAAAATCGTGAACGTACGTTCTTTCCCCGGGCGGCTCTGACCACTACCAGGACTATTGGGGGCATTTATGTGCAGCATTGCCCTTCTCATTCTGGGCAGAGAGACTTCTGCCCCCCCCCCCCCTCCAACCAACGTACAGTATGACCGTATTGTGTCCAGCTGCCATATTCATCCTTCCAGTACCACAGCCACTCAGTGGTCAGAACGTATTCTGGCGGCTTGGTGACCGATGAGACGGTGGAGAGGCGACGGACGCGGTGCACGCCAAATGTCATAGTCAAAAAGTCAATCGATTGAGCCCTGTGAATGACAAGTGGGAGGAGTTACTTGGTAATCATGATGGACAGTCCTTGTATTTAAAGTGGATCCCATATTAGTGCACCAGGTCTGATCGTACAGATGGAGTTCCCCCTTAAGCCAGTTAGATATAAATACAGTATGACCCATAGTTGTGGATGACTCGTACCTGGTGACATTTGGGTCGCAGTAGCTCTTCTCAATCTCCTCCATGTTGGAGATATCTTCCCAATCATTTCCTCTGTAAATCTGCCATCGGTACGGCAGGTAGTAATGCATTTTCGGGCATTGATCTTTGAATAAAGGAGAACACCGTGTTACCTGCTGCTATCCAGACCCGTGGACCGCACCCTACTCACCCCTCCCCAGGAGGGCACTTACCTCCTGACTTGCAGAATTTCCAAAGATGAGACAGACAGATCTCCGGGACTTTGTCAGGCTCCACTAAAAAGAAAAAAAAAAATCAACAAATCACATCCAGAGCATCAAAAATACACCCTACATCTCCCATAATGCACCAGATGAGTAGACTCCGTCAGTCCATTCTGCTAATACAAGATGATAAGTGATCATGCTCTATACAGAGGTAGAAGAAGCTCGGAGTAGAATACTGAGAGTTAACAGGAATTCAGCAGGAATACAAATGTAAGAAGACAATCTGTGGAAGCCAGACCCATGGACTTACGTTTCTTCGGTGGCAGGTAAGTGGCTCCATATATAGACGTTCTCTCTGCATGATGACCGGAATGTGAAGGGTTAATAGTCACCCAATCATCCAGATCCTTATTCAAGAAATATCCATTGTATTTATCTTTAAGCTCCACCTTCGATATCGGTTTTACGCTGGTTTGGGGCTTATTAGAAGAGGTGGCAGGTGGAGTCTGTGGTTGGACTGGTTGAACCTTTTGAACAGAGGGACCATCTGTAGGAGAATCAGCCGTTCTGGGATAAGATGTTGGAGTACTGGATGGACTTGCTGCAGGGGTGATGAGGTTGACTATTGGTTGAGCTTTACTTGGGCTTGCCATGGAGGTGCTCTCTGGTTGCTTCTGAGGAACAGATGGACCTTTCACAAGAGAATCTACCAATCTGCTTGGTCTTGTAGGTGGCACTGGAGCAGTGGATGGGTTCACCCCTGTAGGAGGCACCAACTTAACAGAATCAGCCTCTGATGGACCTTTTATAGAAGAATTCACCAGCGTGCTTGGCCTTGTAGGTGGCACTGGAGCAGTGGATGGGTTCACCACTGTAGGAGGCACCAACTTAACAGAATCAGCCTCTGATGGACCTTTTATAGAAGAATTCACCAGCGTGCTTGGCCTTGTAGGTGGCACTGGAGCAGTGGATGGGTTCACCCCTGTAGGAGGCACCAACTTAACAGAATCAGCCTCTGATGGACCTTTTATAGAAGAATTCACCAGCGTGCTTGGCCTTGTAGGTGGCACTGGAGCAGTGGATGGGTTCACCCCTGTAGGAGGCCCCAACTTAACAGAATCAGCCTCTGAGGGACCTTTTATGGAAGAATTTACCAGCGTGCTTGGTGTTGTAGATGGCACTGGAACAGTGGATGGGTTCGCCACTGTAGGAGGCCCCAAATTAACAAAATCAGCATCTGATGGACTTCTCTTAGGAGGATAAACTGGTTTGCTGGCTCCAGGAGCAGATGTAGGTGAAGGATTGACTGAACCTACAGTGGTCACTGGTGTGAAAGTCGATTTTGGGACAGGTGGGGTAGAAGATGAAGACGAATATCCAGCTGAGGGTCCTGTGGGAGACATTATGGTTTTTTTATTGGTAATAAACATATTTCACAACTATTGATACTGACTACACAGAGCCGTACCTGGTGGAGTAAACACTTTAGGTAAAGTCAGCCGTAATGTGGGCTGGATGTTGGCTCTCGGATTCGCCATATAGGATGTGTATACAGCTGGGAGTGGGTAAATCCTTCCTAATGACATCAGAGGCTGGAGAGGTAAAGGGAATCCTGCTGCCATTCGCTGATTATTATTTATCTGACAGTCGTTATTTCCAGGCCGATAAATCTGACTGTCCCCGCTCTCCGACACGGGGCGGCTGCCTGATCTCCCTCGGTGATGGAACCCTAAAATAAACACAATTTATCAACTACATGAAATGGTGTCGGTCATTATATTTGGCACAGAATCAGAAGCCCCAATGAAGAAGGGTATTCCTCCATCGATCTTCACCTAGGAAGCTAACCTGAAAGTCTGGTTCTTACCAGTAATCAATTGCTGCCTGCACTGCTGGGATCTATGTACGTATAATACCAATATATATAATGTTTTCTCAGTATATACTTATCTCACACCTGTTCTCTCTTGTTGTTGTCCCCGACTCTTGCTTTGTGCCCGATCCTGTGAATTCCCCATCCTTCTGTTCTGGGGTCTTCCTCCTCTTCTGCGCCTCTGCGCTCCAGGCTGCCTCTTCTCCTGATCCGTCTTGTCCTCTGTCTGGAAGCGTTCATTGTGTTTCACGGTACACAGCATCTGAAAGTTCTGAATGGACTCCTCAGACATATGGCAGCGAGTGAGTAACAAATGAGAACTGAACTCCAGGAGGTGGTGGGAGCGTTTACAAGTGCGACGATTACATTCTCCTCGTGTGAAGTAACCACAAATGTGAAGCCATTGACAATCCTTGCCCAGATCACACTTGTCATGTAGATACTTCACACAGACCTGCAGGAGAGAACGAAAAGTTACAGTGTTTAAACCCTTCAGAATTTTTTTTATTATATTTCTGCATAAATTCGACTAAAAGTCGATAAAGAACCAATCAAACAAGGAGCTCAGGAATTGTTCATGCTCTCCAGGCAGGAAAAGGTTACAAACCATCTCTAAAGAGTCTGGACGGATGGTATACAAATGGCGGAAATTCAGGACCATCATTACCTTCCCTAGGAGCAGTCGATCAGCGAAGATCATGTCAAGTCATCAAGTCATATAACAGTCCGCAAGGTCACAAAGGAACTTGCGATAACCTCTAAGAAACTAAAGGTCTTTCTCGTGTAACCCCTGGAGAGGATTTAGGGAGAACAGCAGGTGCAGCTTATAAGAGAGGCACACAAACTACATTTCCCATCTCTCCCTGGGACAGTGAGCTGAGGGGAGCAGGAAGTGATGCTGCGCTGGGAGGAAGAGGAAGAAAGAGAGAGGGAGACAGTGCATGGTGGGCAGCATGGTCTGAGGAGAGGAGACCACCTCCTGTGCTGGCTGTGTCAGGGGTAACAGAGAGAGACCTGACAGCTGAGAGAGGAAGGACTGAGCCCAGACAGGACCCCCCAGCTCCTGTGCGTCCAGTGAGGAGGATCCTGCCACCCACTCCCTCTGTGAGATCCTTCCTAAATGCTGCTGCTCCATGTTGGAAACCTGGACTGAGCCTGGTGTGTAGATCAGCAGCAAAAGAGTGAGTAACCCTTTGTATCCTGGCTGGTGAAGCTGTGGCTGGACAGTGACAATTAAAGAATCACAGCTTAGACCTTGTTGGAATCTGTTCTGTTCACAAGAGCTGTGACCTGGTGGATTGTTCAAGTTGCAACTCCTTTGTTATTAAGTGCACCAACAACTTCTAAAGCGCGCCAACGTCCACGGCAACTGGGCCCCAGCGTATAGACATTTATCTTACTATATGGCTGCAGCCTCACTTATTACATATAGTCCGTGTGGATGTATGTGCCGGCTTGGTGTGCAGTGACTGTGTGTGATGAGAGTCACCTCCTAGAGTCTAAATTGTCAGAGTGCTCACACTAGTCACCCTGTTTACCAAACAACCCCCCTTCCTGCTGCTGAAGTGTTTCACTTTCAGGGGGAGAGTTCTGTGTTGCCACATTTATTTTTTTTATCATATCCATTCCCTGTTTATTCATACCCCATTGTCAAGCCCAGTATTGATTTTACCAAGCATTAAATTGGTTCCTGCTTCCATGTTACTTCTCTCTGTGAGTATATCACTTATAGTGTATTGAGTGTGTACCGAGCTAGGTGGGGGTTTCCTGAGTCAACCCCTGGCAGAAGAGTGACAACCTCCTGCATACCAAGCAAGCTCTTGTCAAGACTCAGGTGGAGGCACTGCGCTGAGTGAGAAGGTGAAACAAACCAAAAACCCCCTCCTTACACTGGAAGCTCCATTAGGGGGTGTTACACTCGCTAACATTGACTCGCCTGACCACGCTCCAATGGCGGTTGCATATCCTACGTTGTAACAACGGAGGTGGGAGGTGGTTGGGCTGTTGCTGGGACAAACAACAATGGTGCGCATGGCAAAACTGCAAAGAGATAGCTAATGGTCTCCAAAAAGAACATTACTGCCCATCTGCAGTTTTCTTCACATTACCAGGACAATCCAGAAGCCTATTGGATGAATGAGACCAACAGAGAGGAGAACGGGAAACTCTGCATGGTTTTTGGTGGTACTATCATGGTTTGGGTCTCTTGCCACATCTGAGCCAGGATTCCTTATCATTGTTTATGGAACAATAAATTCTGAGTTATACCATTGAATCCTAAAGGAAAATAGGAGGACGTCTATCTTTGTAGGGGTGACACAGCAAAACACCAACACTAAGCACACAAGTCGCGCTCAAGGAGAAGTTACGTAAAAGTTTTGGAATAACCAAGCCACAGTCCTGACCTTCATCCAATAGAAATGTTGTGGAGGGATCCAAAGTGAGCAGTCCAAGGGAGTAAACCAGAAACATAGGAGAGCTAAAGATGTTTTGTATGGAGGTATAGGCTAAAAATCCTCAACGTGCAGAACTGATCAACCATTACCAGAAATATTTAGAGGCCCCCTGAAGAAGCAGGCTATGCGAAACTCACGCTGAGTAGTAGAGCCTACACAACAGGAACATGTAAGGAGGGAGCACAATAATAACAGAAACATTCTAAAATTCGCCACATTAGAGAGGATTAGCCTTCCAAAAGAAGGAGATGATAGACGTAAAAAACGCTTTCCTTATTTCATATTTCGAGGCTACTGATCTGTTAGGTCTGAATGATAAAAACTAATTCTGTGCCTCCCTAGGCGTACTAGTACACACAAATCGCTCGTCGCTGTGACGTGTTCATCAAGCGTTCCCTCCCCATATTAATTGCCCATGTATGGATGGAATAAAGGACTGAACAATCACTAACACGTTGCATGCCATATTCTCTTTACTTATTCTCTATTGGACAGTTTTGCCTTCTTATTTAAAATATTGAGTTGCTTTAGTGTCATATATGTTCAGACCCCATACGCAGTGTGTACGAGAGGTACTAAACAAGTCCAGTCAGAGGTTGGAGAAGTTGCACCTCGCCGAAAGCATCAGATCGGTGCTCTATTATAATGGTCTGCAGCAGACCACATACATTGACTGCCGAGCCGGGATCAGCGTCATTCCGAGCCCACTGAGCCCCGGCCGGCTCAATACACCGGATCTCCCCCCCCCCCTGCGATCGCATCGTGGGAGGGCCATCCGGCCACTAGACACCAGGGACAGGGGGACATAGGACTGTTAGAAGCAGCTGTCATGTTTGACAGCTGCTTCTAACTTTCCTAATTAGCGGGCGCGGACCCTCTCTGAACCCCCCCGCAGGACGTGTCGGTACTTCCTTTGGAGGGAAGGGGTTAAAGGGGAATTGCCTGACAGAGCAGTTCCTTATGAACAAGGTGTCATGATCATGCCCGAAAAGGCATCAGTGCCGCCCTCAGCGGTGAAGAACAGACCTCTGCGCCAAAGACTTTGCTTTTGGCATGAAGTCTGTGCCTGGTTTTCTTCTGTTCTTTGCCTATGTCTTCTGTGATCCGGCCCATGTTTTCTCAGTTTTCCCTGCACTTTCCTTGCTGTGGTCTATTCACTGTTCGCTTGTCCTCAGTGTTCCTTGCGCTGTCCCCAGTTCATCTTGCTACATTCTCTGGCTTTGTCTCCACCGTTACCTTGTTGTATCTCTGGCTTTGGCTCTACTGTTACTTTGTTGTATCTCTGGCTTTGGCTCCACCGTTACCTTGTTGTATCTCTGGCTTTGGCTCTACCGTTACCTTGTTGCATCTCTGGCTTTTGTCCTCCATTGGTTTGGTCCCCTGTTCCTCGCTGCCTTCTTGGTCCTGTGCTCCTGTGTGACTTTGCTTTGTCTACTGTCATTGTACCTTGTTCCTGTACTGTCTTTTCTGTGTTTTGCACTTATTTGAGTGCAGGGATCGCCGCCCAGTTGCTCGCCGCCATCTTAGCGTGGATTGTGGCAAGTAGGTAGGGACAGCGTGGGGGGTGTTAGCTATAGGGCCCACTTGTCCTGTGTCTCTTTGTTCCCAGGGGCCCTGACACAAGGATTGTATATTGTATACTGTATTGCATCTAAAAGACTGTTCAGTAAAAATTATGGTTTTCCCTTCACTCCTTGTAAGTGATGTCGTCCACCAATACACCATAGGAAAGGGGTAAGTGACAATTATGTCAAACTCTTAGGACTGTGGGAGAAGCTAGTGTATCACTCAGGCCCTGTGACAAGTGCCACAGCGGTACTGCACCACCTGCTAGCCTGCATTACACCATCTTGCAGACCCCTCAGTCACCACACAGGCCCCCCTGTGCCTCCTTATAGAAGAGAGACCACCTCTGTGGCCGCATATAGCAGTCAGGATACTCTGTGCCCCATATAGTACTTAGGCCCCCCTGTCCCCTCTACATTATATTTAGGCCTCCTCTGTGCATACATTATTAGGCATATAGGCTTCTACCCCCCCTGTAGGAAATCGTCCTGAGTAGATAACCCCCTCCCCCAGGATGTAACATCCCCCTTGTATTTGTCATCCCCTGTAGGTAACTCCTGCCACTCAAGTACCATCATTTATTGTCCGAAGTACTGGGGGGAGAGAGCGGCCTCTTACAGCTGGCTCCAGCCACAATAGTGATTGAGATTAGGGGGCCTATGGCTCCATGCTCTGTCAATTACACTGCCAAATGTAACATACATGTATATAGATATAGGTAAAGGGCCAGGCACAGCACCCTGTGGTCAGGCAGGAGCAGGGGGCCCAGAACTTTCCTGAATCCTGATCCCAGCCTGAGGGGTCCACTAGAGCTCAGGGCCCATCAGGAGATTCCTCTGTTCTGCGGTTTGCCAGTCCAAGCCTGATTATAGTAAATATATTCTTCTACACTGGATGCAATATTATATGGTACTTTTTATGCTATTTTAGTGTCAAACATATCAAGTTTATTGAAATGCAAAAGAATCCAAAGTACAGCAATCTGGCCTAAACACGGCCGGTATGGATGAACAGTATAGGAAGTGTCAGAGCGCAATCTGACAATCAGAACATAAATGTTACATAATCAGGTGCCCAACAGGTAATACAGAAAAAAAGGGATAAGGTGGTGTCAGGAGGTAATATAATAAGACAGGTCCACCACATGTGCCGCTGTGTACCAAGGCGTCCAGAGCCTTTCAAACGCGGCTACAGAGTCCCCCCTAATAGCTGAAATTTTCTCAGACAATAAAATATTGTGAATACGATCTACAACTTTGTCTAACTGCAGGAAAGGCTGCCTCCAATTTGAAGCAATATGAATCCTAGCTGCCAGCAAGAAATATTGTGCTAATTTAAAGACTTGAAAGGGGAGCATAGATGGCCTGAAAAGACTTGCTTGAGGAGTTTTAGGGTAGGCATGGCCTAGAATGCTCGTAACCATATGGACCACCGACGTCCAGAAAGTCTGGACTACAGGACAAGACCACCAAATGTGGTGCATCGAACCGGTGGCCGAGCAGCCCCTAAAACAAAGTGGGGAAACCTCAAGCCTGGGGTAGGACCTTTAGGGCCGTTTTGGTCAGGGACACCTGCCAACTCCCAATGCTAAGAACCTCACTACTCATTCTCCACTGTAGTGGAGTTAAAGAGGACGTACCATCAGGTACATCCTCTTTAGGCTAAACCTACAGATCGGTGGGTGCTGCGGTCCGTTTTTCGGACTGCGCCGGTTCCCGTGCACGGTGCCGTTCTATGCACTGGAACGGCCGTTGCTCAAGCACTGGAGGCCGGCCGGGCCACTATAAATAAAGTAATATGCAGGTCAGATTCCCACTGTACCATGTAAGGGAGTTGTTAACAGAGAATACAATAATGACAGCATTCCCTTCCTGTCGTGGGAATAAAGGGCCATTCGCTCAAAATCAGTGGGTGTACAGTCAGTGCCCGACAGGCAATAGGATTGGAGAAAAGAGAAAGATTCAGATACTGGGGGAGGAATTGGAATAAAGAGAGAAGTAGAAAGAATGAAAAGCGCCATAAATGCGGTCAGGATGGGAAGAATACACTCCAGGACGCACCTATAGTTTTTATGCTATTTTAAAGACTTGAACATTCGTGAAGACAAAGATAAATTGAGTTTGAAGAAGCAGCAACCGGTTGTCACTTGGCATTTCCATCTCTATTATACAATACAATACATCAATAATTTACCAGTGCCTTCTCCCTATACATATATATATTCTATGTGCTGTTGTACTGTTCTCACCCCTGGTAGTAGTTGGTTGTCGTTCTGGAGCAGAAGAATCTTTATCTCGTCCTCATTCAGTCCGCTCAGCTCATTGGCCTTCAGCACCGTCCGGTTATGATCTGACAAAGTGTCATGGGACAATGTGCACTGCGGCCTGAAACAGATGGAAAGTACAATACTGCTCAGTGCTGGATGGGAAAGAGTCATTATATCAGAGATTACACAGGGTTTCTGCAGTATTAATTGTCAGCTATGACGCATTATATTATATATTATATCCTGTCCAGTACATTACTCCCCGGCCACCTCCTCCCCCTGTCCAGTACATTACTCCCCGGCCACCTCCTCCCCCTGTCCAGTACATTACTCCCCGGTCACCTCCTCCTCCTCCTGTACATTACTCCCCGGCCACCTCCTCCCCCTGTCCAGTACATTACTCCCCGGTCACCTCCTCCTCCTGTCCTGTACATTACTCCCCGGTCACCTCCTCCTGTCCTGTACATTACTCCCCGGCCACCTCCTCCCCCTGTCCAGTACATTACTCCCCGGTCACCTCCTCCTCCTGTCCTGTACATTACTCCCCGGTCACCTCCTCCTCCTCCTGTACATTACTCCCCGGTCACCTCCTCCTCCTCCTGTACATTACTCCCCGGTCACCTCCTCCTCCTCCTGTACATTACTCCCCGGTCACCTCCTCCTCCTCCTGTACATTACTCCCCGGCCACCTCCTCCCCTTGTCCAGTACATTACTCCCCGGTCACCTCCTCCTCCTCCTCCTGTACATTACTCCCCGGCCACCTCCTCCCCTTGTCCAGTACATTACTCCCCGGTCACCTCCTCCTCCTCCTGTACATTACTCCCCGGCCACCTCCTCCTCCTCCTGTACATTACTCCCCGGTCACCTCCTCCTCCTGTCCTGTACATTACTCCCTGGTCACCTCCTCCTCCTCCAGTACATTACTCCCCGGCCACCTCCTCCCCCTGTCCAGTACATTACTCCCCGGTCACCTCCTCCTCCTCCTGTACATTACTCCCCGGTCACCTCCTCCTCCTCCTGTACATTACTCCCCGGTCACCTCCTCCTCCTCCTGTACATTACTCCCCGGTCACCTCCTCCTCCTCCTGTACATTACTCCCCGGCCACCTCCTCCCCTTGTCCAGTACATTACTCCCCGGTCACCTCCTCCTCCTCCTCCTGTACATTACTCCCCGGCCACCTCCTCCCCTTGTCCAGTACATTACTCCCCGGTCACCTCCTCCTCCTCCTGTACATTACTCCCCGGTCACCTCCTCCTGTACATTACTCCCCGGTCACCTCCTCCTCCTGTACATTACTCCCCGGCCACCTCCTCCCCTTGTCCAGTACATTACTCCCCGGTCACCTCCTCCTCCTGTCCTGTACATTACTCCCCGGTCACCTCCTCCTCCTCCTCCTGTACATTACTCCCCGGTCACCTCCTCCTCCTCCTGTACATTACTCCCCGGTCACCTCCTCCTCCTCCTGTACATTACTCCCCGGTCACCTCCTCCTCCTCCTGTACATTACTCCCCGGTCACCTCCTCCTGTCCTGTACATTACTCCCCGGTCACCTCCTCCTCCTCCTGTCCTGTACATTACTCCCCGGTCACCTCCTCCTCCTCCTGTCCTGTACATTACTCCCCGGTCTCCTCCTCCTCCTCCTGTCCTGTACATTACTCCCCGGTCACCTCCTCCTCCTCCTGTCCTGTACATTACTCCCCGGTCACCTCCTCCTCCTCCTGTCCTGTACATTACTCCCTGGTCACCTCCTCCTCCTCCTGTACATTACTCCCCGGTCACCTCCTCCTCCTCCTGTCCTGTACATTACTCCCCGGTCACCTCCTCCTCCTCCTGTACATTACTCCCCGGTCACCTCCTCCTCCTCCTGTCCTGTACATTACTCCCCGGTCACCTCCTCCTCCTCCTGTACATTACTCCCCGGTCACCTCCTCCTCCTCCTGTCCTGTACATTACTCCCCGGTCACCTCCTCCTCCTCCTCCTGTACATTACTCCCCGGTCACCTCCTCCTCCTGTACATTACTCCCCGGTCACCTCCTCCTCCTCCTGTACATTACTCCCCGGTCACCTCCTCCTCCTCCTCCTGTACATTACTCCCCGGTCACCTCCTCCTCCTCCTCCTGTACATTACTCCCCGGTCACCTCCTCCTCCTCCTGTACATTACTCCCCGGTCACCTCCTCCTCCTCCTCCTGTACATTACTCCCCGGTCACCTCCTCCTCCTCCTGTACATTACTCCCCGGTCACCTCCTCCTCCTCCTGTCCTGTACATTACTCCCCGGTCACCTCTTCCTCCTCCTGTCCTGTACATTACTCCCTGGTCACCTCCTCCTCCTCCTGTACATTACTCCCCGGTCACCTCCTCCTCCTGTCCTGTACATTACTCCCCGGTCACCTCCTCCTCCTCCTGTACATTACTCCCCGGTCACCTCCTCCTCCTCCTGTCCTGTACATTACTCCCCGGTCACCTCCTCCTCCTCCTCCTGTACATTACTCCCCGGTCACCTCCTCCTCCTGTACATTACTCCCCGGTCACCTCCTCCTCCTCCTGTACATTACTCCCCGGTCACCTCCTCCTCCTCCTCCTGTACATTACTCCCCGGTCACCTCCTCCTCCTCCTCCTGTACATTACTCCCCGGTCACCTCCTCCTCCTCCTGTTTCTGTACATTACTCCCCGGTCACCTCCTCCTCCTCCTGTACATTACTCCCCGGTCACCTCCTCCTCCTCCTCCTGTACATTACTCCCCGGTCACCTCCTCCTCCTCCTGTACATTACTCCCCGGTCACCTCCTCCTCCTGTCCTGTACATTACTCCCCGGTCACCTCCTCCTCCTCCTGTACATTACTCCCCGGTCACCTCCTCCTCCTGTACATTACTCCCCGGTCACCTCCTCCTGTTTCTGTACATTACTCCCCGGTCACCTCCTCCTCCTCCTGTCCTGTACATTACTCCCCGGTCACCTCCTCCTCCTCCTGTACATTACTCCCCGGTCACCTCCTCCTCCTCCTGTACATTACTCCCCGGTCACCTCCTCCTCCTGTCCTGTACATTACTCCCCGGTCACCTCCTCCTCCTCCTCCTGTACATTACTCCCCGGTCACCTCCTCCTCCTCCTGTACATTACTCCCCGGTCACCTCCTCCTCCTCCTCCTGTACATTACTCCCCGGTCACCTCCTCCTCCTGTCCTGTACATTACTCCCCGGTCACCTCCTCCTGTTTCTGTACATTACTCCCTGGTCACCTCCTCCTGTCCTGTACATTACTCCCTGGTCACCTCCTCCTCCTGTCCTGTACATTACTCCCCGGTCACCTCCTCCTCCTCCTGTACATTACTCCCCGGTCACCTCCTCCTCCTCCTGTACATTACTCCCCGGTCACCTCCTCCTCCTCCTCCTCCTGTACATTACTCCCCGGTCACCTCCTCCTCCTCCTGTACATTACTCCCCGGTCACCTCCTCCTCCTGTACATTACTCCCCGGTCACCTCCTCCTCCTCCTGTACATTACTCCCCGGTCACCTCCTCCTCCTGTACATTACTCCCCGGTCACCTCCTCCTCCTCCTGTACATTACTCCCCGGTCACCTCCTCCTCCTCCTGTACATTACTCCCCGGCCACCTCCTCCTCCTCCTGTACATCACTCCCCGGTCACCTCCTCCTCCTCCTGTACATTACTCCCCGGTCACCTCCTCCTGTTTCTGTACATTACTCCCCGGTCACCTCCTCCTCCTCCTGTACATTACTCCCCGGTCACCTCCTCCTCCTCCTGTACATTACTCCCCGGTCACCTCCTCCTCCTGTACATTACTCCCCGGTCACCTCCTCCTCCTCCTGTACATTACTCCCCGGTCACCTCCTCCTCCTGTTTCTGTACATTACTCCCCGGTCCCCTCCTCCTCCTGTACATTACTCCCCGGTCACCTCCTCCTCCTGTACATTACTCCCCGGTCACCTCCTCCTCCTCCTGTACATTACTCCCCGGTCACCTCCTCCTCCTCCTGTACATTACTCCCCGGTCTCCTCCTCCTCCTGTCCTGTACATTACTCCCCGGTCACCTCCTCCTCCTGTCCTGTACATTACTCCCCGGTCACCTCCTCCTCCTGTCCTGTACATTACTACCCGGTCACCTCCTCCTCCTCCTGTACATTACTCCCCGGTCACCTCCTCCTCCTCCTGTACATTACTCCCCGGTCTCCTCCTCCTGTCCTGTACATTACTCCCCGGTCACCTCCTCCTCCTGTCCTGTACATTACTCCCCGGTCACCTCCTCCTCCTCCTGTACATTACTCCCCGGTCACCTCCTCCTCCTGTCCTGTACATTACTCCCCGGTCACCTCCTCCTCCTGTCCTGTACATTACTCCCCGGTCACCTCCTCCTCCTGTCCTGTACATTACTACCCGGTCACCTCCTCCTCCTCCTGTCCTGTACATTACTTCCCGGTCACCTCCTCCTCCTCCTGTACATTACTCCCCGGTCTCCTCCTCCTCCTGTCCTGTACATTACTCCCCGGTCACCTCCTCCTCCTGTCCTGTACATTACTCCCCGGTCACCTCCTCCTCCTGTCCTGTACATTACTCCCCGGTCTCCTCCTCCTGTCCTGTACATTACTCCCCGGTCACCTCCTCCTCCTCCTGTACATTACTCCCCGGTCACCTCCTCCTCCTGTCCTGTACATTACTCCCCGGTCTCCTCCTCCTGTCCTGTACATTACTCCCCGGTCACCTCCTCCTCCTCCTGTACATTACTCCCCGGTCACCTCCTCCTCCTCCTGTCCTGTACATTACTCCCCGGTCACCTCCTCCTCCTGTCCTGTACATTACTCCCCGGTCACCTCCTCCTCCTCCTGTACATTACTCCCCGGTCACCTCCTCCTCCTCCTGTCCTGTACATTACTCCCCGGTCACCTCCTCCTCCTGTACATTACTCCCCGGTCACCTCCTCCTCCTCCTGTCCTGTACATTACTCCCCGGTCACCTCCTCCTGTACATTACTCCCCGGTCACCTCCTCCTCCTCCTCCTGTCCTGTACATTACTCCCCGGTCACCTCCTCCTGTTTCTGTACATTACTCCCCGGTCACCCACCTTCTGCACTTTCCTTGTAGGTAGTGTAAGCACAGGTGCAGTTTGTCACACTCTTCCTCCGTATCATTCTTCTGATACTTGGGACAGATCCTGATAGGGCTTCGGGCCAGGACCAGCTCCCCGACCAGTGCAAACTTTTGGGGTTCATCCTGCAGGATTTGCTCTATCTGTTCGCTGGGAAGCTCCAACATCTCAGAAAGATCATTCCTGGGCATCCTCCCCCCATGGGAGCAGAGAACCTTGGTCAGGAAGGCGGTGACTGTGGGGTCCGACATGATCCTGGGGCCCCTGGATCTCTGATTGTAGCAACAGCCTTGTGCCCGGAGAGCCGCAGCTGCCTCAGTCCTCAGAGAAATGTTACCCTTCCGGTTCCAGGCGGATCCTGTAACAGACGTAAGAAACGAAACTGCGACTAATCTGAGAGAGGCTACCAATACCTGCAGTGTGTGTATATATATACAGGACAGGAGAAGTGGTACTGTGCACCGTGTATATATACAGGAGAAGTGGTACTGTGCACTGTCCATATATACAGGAGAAGTGGTACTGTGCACTGTCCATATATACAGGAGAAGTGGTACTGTGCACCATCCATATATACAGGAGAAGAGAAGTGGTACTGTGCAGTGTCCATATATACAGGAGAAGTGGTACTGTGCACTGTCCATATATACAGAAGTGGTACTGTGCACCGTCCATATATACAGGAGAGGTGGTACTGTGCACTGTCCATATATACAGAAGTGGTACTGTGCACCGTCCATATATACAGGAGAAGTGGTACTGTGCACCGTCCATATATACAGGAAAAGTGGTACTGTGCACCATCCATATATACAGGAGAAGTGGTACTGTGCAGTGTCCATATATACAGGAGAAGAGAAGTGGTACTGTGCAGTGTCCATATATACAGGAGAAGTGGTACTGTGCACTGTCCATATATACAGAAGTGGTACTGTGCACCGTCCATATATACAGGAGAGGTGGTACTGTGCACTGTCCATATATACAGAAGTGGTACTGTGCACCGTCCATATATACAGGAGAAGTGGTACTGTGCACCGTCCATATATACAGGAGAAGTGGTACTGTGCACCGTCCATATATACAGGAGAGGAGAAGTGGTACTGTGCAGTGTCCATATATACAGGAGAGGTGGTACTGTACACCGTCCATATATACAGGAAAAGTGGTACTGTGCAGTGCCCTTATATACAGGAGAAGTGGTACTGTGCACTGCCCTTATATACAGGAGAAGTGGTACTGTGCACCGTCCATATATACAGGAGAAGTGGTACTGTGCACCGTCCATATATACAGGAGAAGTGGTACTGTGCACCATCCATATATACAGGAGAAGTGGTACTGTGCACCATCCATATATACAGGAGAAGTGGTACTGTGCACCATCCATATATACAGGAGAAGTGGTACTGTGCACTGCCCATATATACAGGAGAAGTGGTACTGTGCACTGCCCATATATACAGGAGAAGTGGTACTGTGCACCGTCCATATATACAGGAGAAGTGGTACTGTGCACCGTCCATATATACAGGAGAAGTGGTACTATGCACCATCCATATATACAGGAGAAGTGGTACTGTGCACCGCCCATATATACAGGAGAAGTGGTACTGTGCACTGCCCATATATACAGGAGAAGTAGTACTGTGCACCGTCCATATATACAGGAGAAGTGCTACTGTGCACTGTCCATATATACAGGAGAAGTGCTACTGTGCACTGCCCATATATACAGGAGAAGTGGTACTGTGCACTGTCCATATATACAGGAGAAGTGGTACTGTGCACCGTCCATATATACAGGAGAAGTGGTACTGTGCACCGTCCATATATACAGGAGAAGTGGTACTGTGCACCGTCCATATATACAGGAGAAGTGGTACTGTGCAGTGTCCATGTATACAGGAGAAGTGGTACTGTGCAGTGTCCATATATACAGGAGAAGTGGTACTGTGCACTGTCCATATATATACAGGAGAAGTGGTACTGTGCACCGCCCATATATACAGGAGAAGTGGTACTGTGCACTGCCCATATATACAGGAGAAGTAGTACTGTGCACCGTCCATATATACAGGAGAAGTGCTACTGTGCACTGTCCATATATACAGGAGAAGTGCTACTGTGCACTGCCCATATATACAGGAGAAGTGGTACTGTGCACTGTCCATATATACAGGAGAAGTGGTACTGTGCACCGTCCATATATACAGGAGAAGTGGTACTGTGCACCGTCCATATATACAGGAGAAGTGGTACTGTGCACCGTCCATATATACAGGAGAAGTGGTACTGTGCAGTGTCCATGTATACAGGAGAAGTGGTACTGTGCAGTGTCCATATATACAGGAGAAGTGGTACTGTGCACTGTCCATATATATACAGGAGAAGTGGTACTGTGCAGTGTCCATATATACAGGAGAAGTGGTACTGTGCACCGTCCATATATACAGGAGAAGTGGTACTGTGCACCGTCCATATATACAGGAGAAGTGGTACTGTGCACCGTCCATATATACAGGAGAAGTGGTACTGTGCAGTGTCCATATATACAGGAGAAGTGGTACTGTGCACCGTCCATATATACAGGAGAAGTGGTACTGTGCACCGTCCATATATACAGGAGAAGTGGTACTGTGCAGTGTCCATATATACAGGAGAAGTGGTACTGTGCACCGTCCATATATACAGGAGAAGTGGTACTGTGCAGTGTCCATATATACAGGACAGGAGAAGTGGTACTGTGCAGTGTCCATATATACAGGAGAAGTGGTTCTGTGCACCGTCCATATATACAGGAGAAGTGGTACTGTGCAGTGTCCATATATACAGGAGAAGTGGTACTGTGCAGTGTCCATATATACAGGTGAAGTGGTACTGTGCACTGTCCATATATACAGGAGAAGTGGTACTGTGCACTGTCCATATATACAGGAGAAGTGGTACTGTGCACTGTCCATATATACAGGAGAAGTGGTACTGTGCAGTGTCCATATATACAGGAGAAGTGGTACTGTGCACCGTCCATATATACAGGAGAAGTGCTACTGTGCAGTGTCCATATATACAGGAGAAGTGGTACTGTGCACCGTCCATATATACAGGAGAAGTGGTACTGTGCACCATCCATATATACAGGAGAAGTGGTACTGTGCACTGCCCATATATACAGGAGAAGTGGTACTGTGCACCATCCATATATACAGGAGAAGTGGTACTGTGCACCATCCATATATACAGGAGAAGTGGTACTGTGCACTGCCCATATATACAGGAGAAGTGGTACTGTGCACTGCCCATATATACAGGAGAAGTGGTACTGTGCACCGTCCATATATACAGGAGAAGTGGTACTGTGCACCGTCCATATATACAGGAGAAGTGGTACTATGCACCATCCATATATACAGGAGAAGTGGTACTGTGCACCGCCCATATATACAGGAGAAGTGGTACTGTGCACTGCCCATATATACAGGAGAAGTGGTACTGTGCACCGTCCATATATACAGGAGAAGTGCTACTGTGCACTGTCCATATATACAGGAGAAGTGCTACTGTGCACTGCCCATATATACAGGGGAAGTGGTACTGTGCACTGTCCATATATACAGGAGAAGTGGTACTGTGCACTGTCCATATATACAGGAGAAGTGGTACTGTGCACCGTCCATATATACAGGAGAAGTGGTACTGTGCACCGTCCATATATACAGGAGAAGTGGTACTGTGCAGTGTCCATGTATACAGGAGAAGTGGTACTGTGCACGGTCCATATATACAGGAGAAGTGGTACTGTGCACTGTCCATATATACAGGAGAAGTGGTACCTTGCAGTGTCCATATATACAGGAGAAGTGGTACTGTGCACCGTCCATATATACAGGAGAAGTGGTACTGTGCACTGTCCATATATACAGGAGAAGTGGTACTGTGCACCGTCCATATATACAGGAGAAGTGGTACTGTGCAGTGTCCATATATACAGGAGAAGTGGTACTGTGCACCGTCCATATATACAGGAGAAGTGGTACTGTGCAGTGTCCATATATACAGGACAGGAGAAGTGGTACTGTGCAGTGTCCATATATACAGGAGAAGTGGTTCTGTGCACCGTCCATATATACAGGAGAAGTGGTACTGTGCACTGTCCATATATACAGGAGAAGTGGTACTGTGCAGTGTCCATATATACAGGTGAAGTGGTACTGTGCACTGTCCATATATACAGGAGAAGTGGTACTGTGCACTGTCCATATATACAGGAGAAGTGGTACTGTGCACTGTCCATATATACAGGAGAAGTGGTACTGTGCAGTGTCCATATATACAGGAGAAGTGGTACTGTGCACCGTCCATATATACAGGAGAAGTGCTACTGTGCAGTGTCCATATATACAGGAGAAGTGGTACTGTGCACCGTCCATATATACAGGACAGGAGAAGTGGTACTGTGCAGTGTCCATATATACAGGAGAAGTGGTACTGTGCACTGCCCATATATACAGGAGAAGTGGTACTGTGCAGTGTCCATATATACAGGAGAAGTGGTACTGTTCACTGTCCATATATACAGGAGAAGTGCTACTGTGCAGTGTCCATATATACAGGAGAAGTGGTACTGTGCACTGCCCATATATACAGGAGAAGTGGTACTGTGCACTGCCATATATACAGGAGAAGTGGTACTGTTCACTGTCCATATATACAGGAGAAGTGCTACTGTGCAGTGTCCATATATACAGGAGAAGTGGTTCTGTGCACTGTCCATATATACAGGAGAAGTGGTACTGTGCAGTGTCCATATATACAGGAGAAGTGGTACTGTTCACTGTCCATATATACAGGAGAAGTGCTACTGTGCAGTGTCCATATATACAGGAGAAGTGGTTCTGTGCACTGTCCATATATACAGGAGAAGTGGTACTGTGCAGTGTCCATATATACAGGAGAAGTGGTACTGTTCACTGTCCATATATACAGGAGAAGTGCTACTGTGCAGTGTCCATATATACAGGAGAAGTGGTACTGTGCAGTGTCCATATATACAGGACAGGAGAGGTGGTACTGTGCAGTGTCTATATATACAGGACAGGAGAAGTGGTACTGTGCAGTGTCCATATATACAGGAGAAGTGGTACTGTGCACTGTCCATATATACAGGAGAGGTGGTACTGTGCATCTGCACACACACACACACACACACACACACACCGGGCTGTGACAGGAAAGGTATTTAGAGTGTGATGAGCTGGGGATAAAGGGGTCTCCCAGCGAGGAGCCATAGGTCTCTGCCACCACGACAGGGTTACTGGGGTTTTGTTAGTGGGAAGTGTGAGCGTAATGGGGGCAGTAGTTTGGTTACAGGTAAGATGGCCCCTGGTAGAGGGTGGGGGAGGGGGAACAGGTATGGCCTTTGTGTAGAGACAAAGGGGTCATTAGTATGCGGAGGGAATACCTGGGGGAGGTAGTGAGCTGGTGCTAGGGGGGCGGGGTTGTAGAGTATAAAAGGACAGGTAACCAGACCAGGGGGACACAGAACTCTTCCAGATCCCACCCTTGTTATATATTGTATTTATCTGTTTGTTTGCTTGTATGGACTTTGCTATTGTGAGGCGGAAATCACAATCCTTTCAGCCCAGGTTTGCACTTTAGGTTAGGGGCCTCATTGACAGGGACAGTTCTCCTATAGGGGAGCGCCGCTGCCAATGGGGGAGGGGAGGTCTGGTCCGTTCTACCCTCAGTAAATGGCTGAAAGGGGCGTGATTTGTGTCGGGCCTCCCTGTTTATGTTTACAATGTTAAATAAAGTACAGCGCATGCTGCAATTTCCGCCATACATGTGTTTATTGTGTTTTTTGGGGGGTATGGGGCTATGGGAGTGGGGTTAGCAGGTTCCCCCCTTATCTAGTCTGCTGCAAGACTGTCACCTTGTCAGGGCTGCAGCGGCATCCCGCGCTCCTGGCCACCGCCGCACCCCTTCCCTGTCTCATGCAGCCGCCGGTGTCCACGTGCAGGGACCTGGCGCTGCTGCTAGTTCGGCCCCTGGGGGCGTCTCACCTCGTCCCGCTCCTGTCGCTGTCTGTCCCGGCCGGTGCGCATGTCCCCGCGCCAGTCCGCTCCTAATTGGTGTATGCACATATCACTCCCTATAAATCCCAGCATGCCCTGTCCCTCGTGTTGGAGCCTCCACATGCTTCCCATAGCGTTTTGGCCCAGCTCCCTGTTGTTCCTGTCCATTGCCCTTGTCCTTGGTTCCTGTCCGTTGTCTCTGCCACCTGCGATTACGCCTAAGACCACTGTCTGCACAGTCACCTGCCTACTGCTCCTGCTACACCTTGCCTGCCGTCACTAGCAAATCAAACCAGGGGTAGCGACCTGGGGGTCGCCTGCCGCAGCAAGCCCATCCCGCCTTGCGGCGGGCTCTGATGAAAACCGGCGGCCCCTTAGACTCCGCTCCCTGGTGCGGTTTATGCCATCGCTGGTGACGGTACAGAGGATCCACGACTCCCATCGTTACACACCTGCAGAGGCTTCCACCTGTGGAGACCGTTACCTGCAGAGACTGTACCTGTACTGACTTTTACTGACCTGTACTGACTTACCTATAGAGACTGTTACTTGTAGAGACTGTTACCTGTAGACTGTCACCTGTAGAAACTGTTACCCATAGAGAATGTCACCTGTAACATACAAGTAACTGGTTCCTTCCCGTGGATAGAATGTGCTTACGTCTACTCTCAATGTTTAATGGCGGCATCTGACACCACCCACCGTTTTTCCCATGGTATCACCCGCTTACAGGCCGGGCAGAGGACCCATCTGTCATGAAATCTCACGAGTCCATTTTATGACCCTCATGAAAAGTCTAAAGGTCTCTAATCTGTATTTACCAGAACAAGAGAGAAGGAGCGAGGATCGGGAGGAGCAGGAACCATTCCATTGTGGGGGAGGGGGTCCGCATTGTACCTATAGTATGACGTCTCTTACATGAAGCTATTGTTCCTCTTGCTGGAATGATCCTTCTATTGTCTCATCTTATTAGTGTCTGGGGCGGTTGCTATGTAGCTGTACACGGCTGATCTATTATTCTGGATCAGCTGGTCATGCCTGCTCAGCTGAAGGGTCAGTCTTTGGTGACAGGACAGTATTGTGATGTGTTGGGTTCTGTAGCCTCCTATATGTGAGTCACATGATGCAGAGTCTGGTAGATCTGGTCGCTGCGTCCTATGCGGTCAGTGCTGTAATGGATGTACTACTATAGCAGCACTTGTCACGGTAGCCGGTGGTAGGTGCCCACCCCTGTGTTTTCTGGCTCATGGCTTTTTAGTTGGAACAGTTCAGGTGTAGTGTGGGTGTACAGTAACCACAGAGTCCGGCACTTAACCAAGAGAGTCTTAAAGGTGCAGTACAAAAATAGTATACATTGTCAGCAAGGTGCAGGGATACAAAAATAGAGACTACCGCCTATTGCCAGAAGAGATCACAGATTGCCAGGTCTAGTAGCACGGGCCGCTGGCTTGCACAACCGGGCGTAGCTAACTGCTCAAGATTACCCGAGACGGCCGAGCGAGGATCAATGGAGTACTTCGGATTTAGCTGCTCTTTGCTCCAATGCAGATGGTCCGGTCAGCTGAAGATCGCCCTGACTTGAAAAGTAGAGTGGTCACCCCAGGTGAACCCTTTGCGGTAGTTACCTCTCTTTAGGCTTTTGTTAGGTAACGGCATGATGAGTCTGGTGACCTCTTGGACTACAGGATTGGCTTTTAGGTTGATCCCATCTTGAAGGACAGGGTTGGAGTGTGCTGGTGGTCCTGAAGCCATGATTGAGGAGGCTGGAGAATTCTGATGTTCAGGGTGACTATGCAAGGGGCGACTTCCATGTTATAGAAGTGTTGTGATGGGTGCAGCTGGGCACTGGTCTGCATGAGCTGGGAGGAGAAGAGTGGAGGATGCACGGCAGAGAACACAAGATGGCGCCAAGCGTCTAGGAGCTCACTGTCTGGCAGCTTGATTTGCTTCATGGGTTAGATTGCGGTTCCCCAGGGGTGCTCCCATGTAATCATGTCCTGGCTGATGGGTGCACCTAATATTGTGCATGTAACGTAGACCAAGACACTGGGACTCTATAGCATAACAGGTAACATTTACTGGACATCTTCCATACAGACGGGGAAAAGATCCTGAACAGTGGCAATAACAATACCTTCAGCAGATGGTGGCAGGTCGTCAATGGCACTGAAAGAGGTAGCCAGGGTGAAGTATAGTGGGCATACAATGCCGTTCTGAGGTGTGGTATCCCTGAAGATCTTTAGGCTGGGTTCAGAGGCTCGGAAGAGGCAGAAACATCTCCTCACTAAGAGAATTCTTTAGTTCAAGATAAAACTGAATGGGTTTAACCCGTAGAGCATGCTCTCATTACCTTCTTTTGGCCTTCAGCCACGGTATGTCAGCAACCTGTCGAAAAAAGGATTGCTGGCGTATACTGGGTTGTACTTCTGACTGATCCAAAGACTTTAATGGACTGATGGAGTCGTTTAGTGACAATGTTATATAAACATTATTAAGTTTGGCAAAATGAACACAATAGGAACAATAAAAGGGAAGTGTAACAAAACAGGTTTATAGTACATACAATACAATGTACATATACATTCAGCAGAATTGGAGATAGGTTGGGCTTTACCCAATGACCAGATGGACCTTGTGTTGGAGAATCATCTGATCTGGTATAAGATGTGGATGGAGCACTGGAAGGACCTGCTGCAGGGATGGTGTGGGGTGACAACCAGTCTGTATAGTTGAGATGGACTCTCAAAAGTAGAATCTACCAATCTCCTTGGCGTTGTAGGTGGCACTGGAGCAATGGATGGGTGGGGGGCACCAAACAGAACTGCAACCAATGGACCTTTTATAAGATTATTATGGTTTGCTTGGCCCGGCAGCTGATGGAGGACAGACTGGACTTACAGAGGTCTGTGATGGTTGGGGGGCAGATGGGGTAGAAGACGATAAAAACGCCTGCCCAGCTTGGATTCCTTTGGGGTTTTTGTTTTTAGAACGTGTTCCCGCCATTTTGAACAGTAAATCCAGTTGGTCTTTGGACTTTTCTGGTGGACAAATTAACCAATTCTTCATCATCTTGTGCATCTGAGTTTCCAGAGCTTCACCAATATCATCAT
This sequence comes from Dendropsophus ebraccatus, assembly GCF_027789765.1. Taxonomy (NCBI): domain Eukaryota; kingdom Metazoa; phylum Chordata; class Amphibia; order Anura; family Hylidae; genus Dendropsophus; species Dendropsophus ebraccatus. The sequence continues at coordinate 4,860,737 of NC_091454.1, read as the reverse complement.
CATCATCATCGTTGTTGTTGTTGTTGTCTCCAAGGTGACTCTCAAACACTGCACGGCTGCCTGATCTCCCCAGGGTCTGGAACCCTAGAACATACACAACCTATTAATATATGAAATGGAGTCGCCCTGTATACTTGGCCACTAACTAAGAGCTGCAATAATGCCGGACATTGCTCCATCAATATAATGCCAACCCTAAGCACACAGGAAAGATATACTATGTTACAAGGAAAGAGGGCGGGGCTGTTACTACCTCTCTATACACAGTATATACAGGGGGCGGGGCTGTGACTACCTCTATACACAGGATATACAGGGGGTGGGGCTGTGACTACCTCTCTATACACAGGATATACAGGGGGCGGGGCTGTGACTACCTCTATACACAGGATATACAGGGGGTGGGGCTGTGACTCCTTCTCTATACACAGGATATACAGGGGGTGGGGCTGTGACTACCTCTCCATACACAGGATATACAGGGGGTGGGGCTGTGACTACCTCTCTATACACATGATATACAGGCTGGGCAGTAATAGATGAGTAGCTGGTTGTGTATTATAAGGTGTGTGGATCTCATGTCTGATCACATGTCATTATATTATATATCAGTGATATCATCCAGGGGGCGGGGCTGTGACTCCTCTCTATACAAGTGATATACAGGCTAGTTGTCAATAGATGAATAGCTGCCCTCTGCTGGTGTGATGATGTGGAAGACACACTGCCCACTGCTGGTGCGATGATGTGGAGGAAACACTGCCCACAGCTGGTGTGATAATGTGGAGAACACACTGCCACCCTGCTGGTGTGATGATGTCGAGGGCACACTGCCCACTGCTGCTGTGATGATATGGAGGACATACTGCCACCTGCTGGTGTGAGGATGTCGAGGACACACTGCCCACTGCTGGTGTGATGATATGGAGGACATACTGCCACCTGCTGGTGTGATGATGTGGGGGATACATTGCTCACTGCTGGTGTGATGATATGGAGGACATACTGCCACCTGCTGGTGTGATGATGTGGAGGACACAATGTGATGATGGGGAGGGAGCGGCCTCTTGTGACTGGAGGCAGAATGCTGCGTTTGCTTATTAGGAGCGCTTGTGTTGTCCCACTAGGGATGTTACTATTATCCAAACCCTTCGCCCGTACTTTTTGTAGTCCTATTGCAGCTTAAGTGTTACTAGAGATGACCACTAGATGTCGCTGTATTGTATAACTGAAGTGTGGAAGCTGCACAGTTGAAGTGTCTCAAAGGGTTATTGTGTTTGTATGTACCAGATTCTGTGAACCAGTAGGATATTTACTTTCTTCTATCCTGTCACCTCTTCCCTTTCTGCTCTTTTATTGCACTCTTTCCACCCAACCACAGCGCACCTTACATGTTGGTTAGGAAGTTAGTCCCTTGGGTGAAAGAGGAGTCTTAGTTGAGATTCTGTGGAGAAAGGATGCAGCTCAGATAGCTCTCCACAGTGGTTTTGACTGTGTCATTGCCCTCTGCCAGACCCCCCCCCCCCAACAAGTCGGAGTCTTAGTCAGTGCCCTGAATGGGTAGGACGCAGAACAGTGCCCCCGCCAATGACTAGGAGTACTACAGTGCAGGACAGTATGCGCAAAAGAGCCAAAGAACTAGGAACTGATCCGGGTGGGACAAAGTTGCGTAAAGTCTATGAACTCCATCTTGCAGCGCGGGTGTAACTAGAAAATTCTGACCATTCAGCTCATCCCAGGTAACAAATTCTGGGCCTTGTGTCACCCATTGGTACGGTTCAGCCAAAACTAGTGGGCATAAGGTGGTGTGAAGACTATAGGAAAGTCAATACATGGGCACAGGTTGTTTCTTCTTCAAGTATTCTTCTATACACTCCAGCATCCTGGCGGAGCACATTGCTGCTTGGGTTGAGACTCTCGCGGCATCCTCCTCTCTACTACCTCAGTACAACCTTATCCACTCTACTACATCCTACTCAGCACTTATCACCCTGATCTGGTGGTTCTATGTTTGTGTATTTATTGGAACTGTATCAGTACCTGAAGATTCGTTGTATCACCTGCTGCATATTAACAAGTAGTAAACCTAGTCAACGTTACCCCCTGAGTCTGTGATTATTCACCACCACTTGCACAGTACCACACCACAACCTTGGGACCTCTCCCCTATCTGTGGGTGGCGGGTCCTACCACTATCCGGGAGGGTCATTACACCGCATTGACCACCTGTGACTACATTAACCCAAGGGACCCTGCAGCAACCCGACAGGACACCGACCACAGGGGAAAAGGGTACAACCGACCTTACACTATAAAAGCACCTGTGTGCCCACCAGGCACTGGCGTCACGTGACAAAACCCTTAAGGTCCGGCTGTATCTCGGCCATCCACCACAGTAGTGGCGTCACACTTCCATGTAGCAAGTGTTAGGACTCGGGCCGAGCGTTCGGCTCGGCGTCCATAGCAGCCATATGTTTTTCACTAACTCTGCTCTGCTGTTCTGTGTTGTAGCAGAGGCCAAGGTTTCACTCCCCTGGCTGATCAGCTTAGGTGTTGTGTGTGTTCACTAATTATTGACTGACAGCTGACTCACCAGTTAGATGTCTGTATCTGGGCAGGACCTGGAGCCTCAGCCCCAATCAGGTCCGGGGCTGGGACTTCAGGCTCCATAAGTATCAGCCCTGAGCTCTCATTCCTCGCCTGCGATAGTACCTGGTTCACCCTAGAGTTACTTGACCTAGCCTTTAGTCTGTATTTGATTCCTGGTTACCTGACTTCTGCTATTAACCCTTCGACTACCCCTTTGGACACGATTTTGTACTGTGCTGCCTGTTTGGTATTTGACTTGGACTTCTGACTTCTCCTTATTGTGTTTTGTCTGTCTTAGCCCTCAGCCAGCCTAGGGACTGCCGTCCAGTTGTCCGTTTGCTATTTTAGACCATCTGAGGCAAGAAGGTAGGGACAGCGGGGTGGGTGCCAGCTTCAGGGCTCACCTGTTCTTGTGTCTCCCTGTCCCAATCCTAACATTATCGCAGGCCCAATAATCCACGCCAGCAAACACGACAGCTCACCATGTCTGCTGAGCCGTCAGTCACTGACCGTTTAGAAGAACTTGTGAACCGGATAAGCGGTATTGCAGGTGTGGTAACTCAACTGGCAGACCGAGTGGATTCCCTCACTCAGGCCACCACCCAGTCGACTGCGACACCTGCCGAAGTTGCAGTACCGGTTCAGACCACTAGACTTAAAATGCTCATGCCTGGCCGTTTTGACGGTAATCCTGAGAAATTCAGAACATTTAAAGAATCATGTAACCTTTATTTCCGGTTTAATTCATTCTCTGGAGAAGCAGAGAGGGTGGCCATGATTGTGTCCCTTCTCCAGGGGCCTCCCCAGGATTGGGCCTTGTCATTACCAGTTGAAGCTCCAGAGAGAGTTCAGTCCAGTCCTTTTTTTCCTCCCTAGGACAGATCTATGATGACCCTAATCATGCTGCCCTGGCCGAGGCTCACTTGTTGTCCATCCAGCAAGGTAACCGCACCGCTGAGGACTACTCGGCTGAGTTTAGGCAGTGGAGTGTGGTGACTGGGTGGGCAGACGCACCTTTAAAAACCTTTTACCGTCAGGGATTGTCTGATAATATTAAAGATGCTATGGTCAGTCATCCCTCTCCTGACTCTCTAAGTGACATGATGACCTTAGCCATCTCCATTGACAGACGACTTAGAGAGAGAAAGTGGGAGAAGCAAGGGGTGACATCTAGTGTTCCTTGTCAGGGTCACTTGGTTGGTAGCAAGGTAACCTCCCCTAGATTTGTTACAGTTCCTTCTCCTACCTCGTTATCAGAGGAACCTATGGTATTGGGGTCAACCTCTGCTGCCACCTGCAGGAAACATCGATTGGACAATTTGCTGTGTCTGTACTGCGGAAAACCTGGTCACTACGTCCAAGAGTGCCCGTCAAGGCCTAATCAACATCCGGGAAAACGGCAGTGCCTGGGTGATGATCTGGAGGGTCACCCAGGCACACAGGTACCTCCAAAAATCTATGATAAGCTTTTACTGCCCGTTAAATTGTTTTCTGGTGATGTTATTTTTTCCTGTCAGGCCATGGTAGACTCAGGCGCAGCCCTGAGTCTTATTCGTATGTCTGTTGCTGTGTCCTTAGGGTTAAAGTTGATTCCGCTTTGTTACCCATTCTCTGTTTCAGGTGCCAACTCTGCCCCTTTAAGTGGGGGTAACATCAGGTTCCGTACCCCTGAGGTGTCTATGGGGGTTGGCTGTCTCCACCATGAACAAATTTCCTTTTTTGTTATGGACAAACTAGCCGCAGATGTAATTCTTGGGTTACCATGGTTACGACTCCACAATCCTGTCTTTAGTTGGAGAACCTCAGAATTGATCAAGTGGGGTAATTCTTGTGAGTCGCATTTGACTTATATTTATCCGTCCTTGTGTTCAGCTTCTGATATGTTGGCTCTTCCCGAGTTCATTGAGGACTTTTGTGATGTTTTTGATGAGGCGGTTGCTGACGCCTTGCCTCCTCACCGTCCGTATGATTGTGCCATCGATCTTGTGTCCGGGGCCAGGTTTCCTAAGGGTCGGATTTTTAACCTGTCTCCCCCGGAACGAGAGTCGATGCGGCAATACATACAGGATAGTTTGAGGAAGGGTCACATCCGCCCATCAGTGTCCCCTATGGGTGCTGGCTTCTTCTTTGTGGAGAAGGATGGCGGGTTACGTCCTTGTATAGATTACAGAGAACTTAATAAAATAACCGTAAAGGACCAGCATCCCCTTCCCCTAATCCCGGATCTTTTAAACCAAGTTGTAGGTGCCCGTTGGTTCTCCAAAATTGACCTTCGGGGGGCATATAACTTGATTCGGATCCGGGAAGGCGATGAATGGAAAACAGCTTTTAACACTCCCGAGGGTCACTTTGAATATCTGGTGATGCCCTTTGGGCTCAGTAATGCTCCTGCTGTGTTCCAAAGGTTCGTAAATGACATATTTCGTGATCTGTTTGGTCAATTCGTCGTGATATACCTGGATGACATCCTCATTTACTCACCAGACTGGCCTTCCCACCAGAGACATGTACGTGAGGTGTTATCCAGGCTTAGGAAAAATTCTTTGTGTGCTAAGTTCTCCAAATGTCTTTTTGGAGTAAAAGAGGTTGGGTTCCTTGGGTACATTCTTACCCCTTTATTCAGTACAAATGGATCCCAAAAAGGTGTCCGCAGTACGGGAATGGGCAAAACCTACTACCTTGAAAGAGGTCCAAAGGTTTCTAGGCTTCGCAAATTTCTATAGAAAATTTATTCGCAATTTCTCATTAGTTGTCAAACCATTGACTGAACTTACGAAAAAAGGGGCGGACCCAACCTCTTGGTCTAATGAGGCCGAACAGGCGTTTACTCAGTTGAAAAAGAGTTTTTCTACTGCCCCCGTCTTGGTTCACCCTGATTTAGAGCTTCCATTCGTGGTTGAGGTTGATGCCTCAGAGTCCGGTGTAGGAGCGGTACTCTCTCAGGGCAGGGAACCTTATACCAATTTGAGACCTGTGGCTTACTTCTCCAGGAGATTCTCCACTTCCGAGGCTAATTACGACATTGGTAATCGGGAACTTTTGGCCATCAAATGGGCCTTCGATCAGTGGAGGCATTTCCTGGAGGGAGCTAGACACCAGGTTACAGTTTTGACAGATCATAAGAACCTGTTATACCTGGATAAAGCTAAAAGGTTAAATCCCCGTCAAGCCCGTTGGGCATTGTTTTTTACCCGTTTCAATTTTATTGTTACGTACCATCCGGGATCCAAGAATATTAAGGCAGACGCCTTATCCAGGAGCTTTGGTGTTGATAATATGCCTGAGGTAGAGCCTGAAAACATCCTACCCCCAGGCATTGTGTTGGCCAGTATGTCCGTTAACTTAAAAAACGAAATTTTGAGATCTCAAAATAACACGCCAGCTGATGTACCTCCTGATAAGCTGTTCGTTCCTGTAAACCTTAGATTAGCAGTGTTGAAAGAGGTTCATGCGTCCACACTGGCTGGTCATCCTGGCATAGCTGGGACAGGTTATCTGTTGTCTCGTTCATGCTGGTGGCCTTCATGGCAGAGAGACGTAAGGGAATACGTAAAGTCCTGTGAGACATGTGCACGAGCCAAAACCCCACAGTCTTTGCCTGAAGGTCTGCTGCAGCCCCTTCCGTTGCCTTGTCGTCCATGGTCCCATCTTTCGATGGACTTTGTCACGGACCTTCCTCCCTCACGGGGAAAGACCGTAATCTGGGTGGTAGTAGACCGATTTAGCAAGATGTGTCACCTGATAGCCTTGAAAAAACTTCCCACCGCCAAATCCCTGGCAAAACTGTTTGTACGTCACATCCTCCGTCTGCACGGAATCCCTACCAATATTGTTTCAGACCGAGGGGTGCAATTTGTATCAAAATTCTGGAGGGCATTTTGTGAGTTGTTGAATATATCATTGTCATTTTCTTCTGCATTCCATCCAGAAACCAATGGACAAACAGAACGTACTAATCAGTCTCTTGAACAGTACTTAAGGTGTTACATATCTGATAATCAAAATGCATGGTTTGAGTATTTACCTATGGCAGAATTTGCTTTGAACAACCACGTTAATACGTCCACACAACTAACCCCCTTCTATTGTAACTATGGTTATCATCCCCGGTTTTCAGCAGTTCCTAATCAAGAGTTTCAATTCACTTCAGTCAAAGAACTTACACAAAAACTGTGCACAGTTTGGGCGGAGAGTCTTGCGACTCTAACCGTATCCCAACAGAAACATATCCAATATGCCAACCGTAGACGTCGTTCTGGTCCTCAGTATGAAGTGGGTGAGAAAGTGTGGTTGTCCACTAAGAACCTCCGACTTCGTGTGCCTTCAGCTAAATTTGCTCCCAGGTACATAGGCCCGTTCCCCATTGCAGAAATTATTAACCCTGTGTCATTTAAGTTACAGTTACCCCGATCATTAAAGATTCATCCTGTATTCCACAAGAGCCTCCTTAAGAAGTACACTCCTCCAGCAGTTGCTTGTCCTCCTCCCCTTCCAGTTGTAGTCCAAGGTGAATTGGAGTACGAGATTGAAAGGATTCTCGACTCAAGAAGAATTCGTAGGACCATACAGTATCTGGTACATTGGAAGGGGTATGGCCCGGAGGAGCGTACATGGGTAACATCACAAGATCTTCATGCCCCTGATTTAATAAAAAGTTTTCATCTTTCGTATCCTGAAAAGCCTGGAGGTCTTCGTGAGGGTCCGGAGGCCCCTCCTCAGGGGGGGGTTCTGTTAGGACTCGGGCCGGGCGTTCGGCTCGGCGTCCATAGCAGCCATTAGTTTTTCACTAACTCTGCTCTGCTGTTCTGTGTTGTAGCAGAGGCCAGGGTTTCACTCCCCTGGCTGATCAGCTTAGGTGTTGTGTGTGTTCACTAATTATTGACTGACAGCTGACTCACCAGTTAGATGTCTGTATCTGGGCAGGACCAATCAGGTCCGGGGCTGGGACTCCAGGCTCCATAAGTATCAGCCCTGAGCTCTCATTCCTCGCCTGCGATAGTACCTGGTTCACCCTAGAGTTACTTGACCTAGCCTTTAGTCTGTATTTGATTCCTGGTTACCTGACTTCTGCTATTAACCCTTCGACTACCCCTTTGGACACGATTTTGTACTGTGCTGCCTGTTTGGTATTTGACTTGGACTTCTGACTTCTCCTTATTGTGTTTTGTCTGTCTTGTATTGTTCTGTGTTTCACTCAGCCAGCCTAGGGACTGCCGTCCAGTTGTCCATTTGCTATTTTAGACCATCTGAGGCAAGAAGGTAGGAACAGCGGGGTGGGTGCCAGCTTCAGGGCTCACCTGTCCTTGTGTCTCCCTGTCCCAATCCTAACAGCAAGTGACCGGCCGTCCCACCGCAACAACATCATCCGGGGGCTCACCACATGCTGATGGTTAAAAGGTCTGCTTGCAGCACCCAGGGCCGGTGCGGGGGGAACAGGACAAATACAGTGGGACATCGCCCTAAAATCAGGAGTGTCCGGGAGAGTTTGGAGATGTGATTACATCACACATCTATCATCATTACATTACACACAAATCATCCAAATTATTTTTATCAGGTAGTGCTCTTATACCGCCAGTATATATAGTGTCTCCTCAGTATATACTTATCTCACACCTGCTCTTTCGTATTGTGGTCCTTGGCTCTTGCTGTCTGTCCCATCCCGAGCTGCCCCCTTCTTTCTGTTCTTCTTCTTCCCTCTTCCTCTGCCCTTCTGTGCTGCAGGCTGCTTCTTCCCCTGAACCCCATTCTTCTCCTGATCTTCTCTCTTCTCCCGATCTCCTCTCTTCTCCCGATCTTCTCTCTTCTCCCGATCTTCTCTCTTTTCCCGATCTCCTCCCTTCTTCCGATTTCCTTTCTTCTCCCGATCACTTTTCTTCTCCCGATCTCCTCCCTTTTCCCGATCTCCTCCCTTTTCCCAATCTCCTCTCTTCTCCTGATCTCTTCTCTTCATACTTCTTTTTTCTTATCTCTTCTAGATTTTCATGGTGTTTCACTGTACAAAGCATCTGAAAGTTGTGAATAGACTCCTGAGACATACCATGGCGAGTGAGTAACAGATCAGAACTCAACTCCAGGAGGTTGTGGGAGAATTTACAAGTGAAATGATGACATTGTCCTCGTGTAAAATAACCACAGATGTGAAGCCACGGACAATCCATATCGGAATCACATGTCTCATGTATATACTTCACACAGACCTGCGGGAGAGAACAGAGAAAATATATATATATGTGTATACAGTGGGGAAAATAAGTATCTGATCTGCTGCCAACCACCTATTGACCATATTTCTGGTCGGTAACTTCACCTGTGATAATCACATTCTAGGATTTATAAATAATTATTCATCATTTTATTCCATGAAATAAGATTTGATACAGAAGAAGAGAAGTTCCTATTTGGTGAAGAAACCTTTGTTCTCAGTTACCGAGGTCGGACATTTCCCGGAGGTCTTGACCAGCTTAGCAGACCCTGCAGCAGGATTGTGTCCCCCTCCTCTATACACATCTTCTCCACAGCTTTCAGATTTTGTGGCTGTCGCCTGGTTCAGGTGTGGAGACTGGCGGCAGCTCCAGGACCATGAAATACTTCTTACGGAGCCGCTCCTTAGTTGTCCCGGCTGTGTGTCTCCTCCTTAGTTGTCCCGGCTGTGTGTCTCCTCCTTAGTTGTCCCGACTGTGGGATTCCTCCTTAGTTGTCCCGGGCTGTGTGTCTCCTCCTTAGTTGTCCCGGCTGTGTGTTTCCTCCTTAGTTGTCCCGGCTGTGTGTTTCCTCCTTAGTTGTCCCAGCTGTGTGTCTCCTCCTTAGTTGTCCCAGCTGTGGGTCTCCTCCTTAGTTGTCCCGGCTGTGGGTCTCCTCCTTAGTTGTCCCGGCTTTGGGTCTCCTCCTTAGTTGTCCCGGCTTTGGGTCTCCTCCTTAGTTATCCCGGCTGTGGGTCTCCTCCTTGGTTGTCCGGCTGTGTGTCTCCTTCTTAGTTGTCGCGGCTGGGGGTTTCCTCCTTAGTTGTCCCGGCTGTGTGTCTCCTCCTTAGTTGTCCCGGCTGTGGGTTTCCTCCTTAGTTGTCACGGCTGTGTGTTTCCTCCTTAGTTGTCCCGGCTCTGGGTCTCCTCCTTAGTTGTCCCGGCTGTGTGTTTCCTCCTTAGTTGTCCTGGCTGTGGGTCTCCTCCTTAGTTGTCCCGGCTGTGGGTCTCCTCCTTAGTTGTCCCAGCTGTGGGTCTCCTCCTTGGTTGTCCCAGCTGTGGGTCTCCTCCTTAGTTGTCCCAGCTGTGGGTCTCCTCCTTAGTTGTCCCAGCTGTGGGTCTCCTCCTTAGTTGTCCCGGCTTTGGGTCTCCTCCTTAGTTGTCCCAGCTGTGGGTCTCCTCCTTGGTTGTCCGGCTGTGTGTCTCCTCCTTAGTTGTCCCGGCTGGGGGTTTCCTCCTTAGTTGTCCCGGCTGTGTGTCTCCTCCTCAGTTGTCCCGGCTGTGGGTCTCCTCCTTAGTTGTCCCGGCTGGAGGTTTCCTCCTTAGTTGTCCCGGCTGTGGGTTTCCCCCTTAGTTGTCCCGGCTGGGGGTTTCTTCCTTAGTCATAACGGCTGCGTGTTTCCTCCTTAGCTGTCCCGGCTGTGGGTCTCCTCCTTAGTTGTCCCGGCTGTGGGTCTCCTCCTTAGTTGTCCCGGCTGTGTGTCTCCTCCTTAGTTGTCCCGGCTGTGTGTCTCCTCCTTAGTTGTCCCGGCTCTGGGTCTCCTCCTTAGTTGTCCCAGCTCTGGGTCTCCTCCTTAGTTGTCCCGGCTGTGTGTTTCCTCCTTAGTTGTCCCGGCTGTGGGTCTCCTCCTTAGTTGTCCCGGCTGTGGGTCTCCTCCTTAGTTGTCCCGGCTGTGGGTCTCCTCCTTGGTTGTCCCAGCTGTGGGTCTCCTCCTTAGTTGTCCCAGCTGTGGGTCTCCTACTTAGTTGTCCCAGCTGTGGGTCTCCTCCTTAGTGTTCCCGGCTTTGGGTCTCCTCCTTAGTGTTCCCGGCTGGGGGTTTCCTCCTTAGTTGTCCCGGCTGTGTGTCTCCTCCTCAGTTGTCCCGGCTGGGGGTTTCCTCCTTAGTTGTCCCGGCTGTGTGTTTCCTCCTTAGTTGTCCGGGCTGGGGGTTTCCTCCTTAGTTGTCCCGGCTGTGTGTCTCCTCCTTAGTTGTCCCAGCTGTGGGTCTCCTCCTTAGTTGTCCCGGCTGTGTGTCTCCTCCTTAGTTGTCCCAGCTGTGAGTCTCCTCCTTGGTTGTCCCAGCTGTGGGTCTCCTCCTTAGTTGTCCCGGCTGTGTGTCTCCTCCTTAGTTGTCCCAGCTGTGGGTCTCCTCCTTAGTTGTCCCGGCTGTGTGTCTCCTCCTTAGTTGTCCCAGCTGTGGGTCTCCTCCTTGGTTGTCCGGCTGTGTGTCTCCGTCTTAGTTGTCCCGGTTGTGTGTTTCCTCCTTAGTTGTCCCGGCTGTGTGTCTCTTCCTTAGTTGTCCCGGCTGTGTTTCCTCCTTAGTTGTCCCGGCTGTGTGTCTCCTCAGTTGTCCCGGCTGTAGGTCTCCTCCTTAGCTGTCCCGGCTGTGGGTCTCCTCCTTAGTTGTCCCGGCTGTGTGTCTCCTCCTTAGTTGTCCCGGCTGTGGGTCTCCTCCTTAGCTGTCCCGGCTGTGGGTCTCCTCCTTAGTTGTCCCGGCTGTGGGTCTCCTCCTTAGTTGTCCCGGCTGTGGGTCTCCTCCTTAGTTGTCCCGGCTGTGTGTCTCCTCCTTAGTTGTCCCGGCTGTGGGTCTCCTCCTTAGTTGTCCCGGCTGGAGGTTTCCTCCTTAGTTGTCCCGGCTGTGGGTTTCCCCCTTAGTTGTCCCGGCTGGGGGTTTCTTCCTTAGTCATAACGGCTGCGTGTTTCCTCCTTAGCTGTCCCGGCTGTGGGTCTCCTCCTTAGTTGTCCCGGCTGTGGGTCTCCTCCTTAGTTGTCCCGGCTGTGTGTCTCCTCCTTAGTTGTCCCGGCTGTGGGTCTCCTCCTTAGTTGTCCCAGCTGGAGGTTTCCTCCTTAGTTGTCCCGGCTGTGGGTTTCCCCCTTAGTTGTCCCGGCTGGGGGTTTCTTCCTTAGTCATAACGGCTGCGTGTTTCCTCCTTAGTTGTCCCGGCTGTGGGTCTCCTCCTTAGTTGTCCCGGCTGGAGGTTTCCTCCTTAGTTGTCCCGGCTGTGTGTCTCCTCCTTAGTTGTCCCGGCTGTGTGTCTCCTCCTTAGTTGTCCCAGCTGTGGGTCTCCTCCTTAGTTGTCCCGGCTGTGGGTCTCCTCCTTAGTTGTCCCGGCTGTGTGTCTCCTCCTTAGTTGTCCCGGCTGTGGGTCTCTTGCTTAGTTGTCCCGGCTGGAGGTTTCCTCCTTAGTTGTCCCGGCTGTGGGTTTCCCCCTTAGTTGTCCCGGCTGGGGGTTTCTTCCTTAGTCATAACGGCTGCGTGTTTCCTCCTTAGTTGTCCCGGCTGCGTGTTTCCTCCTTAGTTGTCCCGGCTGTGGGTCTCCTCCTTAGCTGTCCCGGCTGTGGGTCTCCTCCTTAGTTGTCCCGGCTGTGTGTCTCCTCCTTAGTTGTCCCGGCTGTGGGTCTCTTGCTTAGTTGTCCCGGCTGGAGGTTTCCTCCTTAGTTGTCCCGGCTGTGGGTTTCCCCCTTAGTTGTCCCGGCTGGGGGTTTCTTCCTTAGTCATAACGGCTGCGTGTTTCCTCCTTAGTTGTCCCGGCTGCGTGTTTCCTCCTTAGTTGTCCCGGCTGTGGGTCTCCTCCTTAGCTGTCCCGGCTGTGGGTCTCCTCCTTAGTTGTCCCGGCTGTGTGTCTCCTCCTTAGTTGTCCCGGCTGTGGGTCTCCTCCTTAGTTGTCCCGGCTGGAGGTTTCCTCCTTAGTTGTCCCGGCTGTGGGTTTCCCCCTTAGTTGTCCCGGCTGGGGGTTTCTTCCTTAGTCATAACGGCTGCGTGTTTCCTCCTTAGTTGTCCCGGCTGTGGGTCTCCTCCTTAGTTGTCCCGGCTGGAGGTTTCCTCCTTAGTTGTCCCGGCTGTGTGTCTCCTCCTTAGTTGTCCCGGCTGTGTGTGTCCTCCTTAGTTGTCCTGGCTGTGTGTCTCCTCCTTAGTTGTCCCGGCTGTGGGTCTCCTCCTTAGTTGTCCCGGCTGTGGGTCTCCTCCTTAGTTGTCCCGGCTGTGGGTCTCCTCCTTAGTTGTCCCGGCTGTGGGTCTCCTCCTTAGTTGTCCCGGCTGGAGGTTTTCTCCTTAGTTGTCCCGGCTGTGGGTCTCCTCCTTAGTTGTCCCGGCTGTGGGTCTCCTCCTTAGTTGTCCCGGCTGTGGGTCTCCTCCTTAGTTGTCCCGGCTGGGGGTTTCCTCCTTAGTTGTCCCGGCTGTGTGTTTCCTCCTTAGTTGTCCCAGCTGTGTGTCTCCTCCTTAGTTGTCCCGGCTGCGTGTTTCCTCCTTAGTTGTCCTGGCTGTGGGTCTCTTCCTTAGTTGTCCCGGCTGGGGGTTTCCTCCTTAGTTGTCCCGGCTGTGTGTCTCCTCCTTAGTTGTCCCGGCTGTGGGTCTCCTCCTTAGTTGTTCCCGCTGTGGGTCTCCTCCTTAGTTGTCCCGGCTGGGGGTTTCCTCCTTAGTTGTCCCAGCTGTGTGTCTCCTCCTTAGTTGTCCCGGCTGTGTGTCTCCTCCTTAGTTGTCCCGGCTGTGTGTTTCCTCCTTAGTTGTCCCGGCTGTGGGTTTCCTCCTTAGTTGTCCCGGCTGTGTGTCTCCTCCTTAGTTGTCCCGGCTGTGGGTCTCCTCCTTAGTTGTCCCAGCTGTGTGTCTCCTCCTTAGTTGTCCCGGCTGGGGGTTTCCTCCTTAGTTGTCCCGGCTGGGGGTTTCCTCCTTAGTTGTCCCGGCTGTGTGTCTCCTCCTTAGTTGTCCCGGCTGTGGGTCTCCTCCTTGGTTGTCCCAGCTGTGTGTCTCCTCCTTAGCTGTCCCGGCTGTGGGTCTCCTCCTTAGTTGTCCCGGCTGTGGGTCTCCTCCTTAGTTGTCCCGGCTGTGTGTCTCCTCCTTAGTTGTCCCGGCTGTGGGTCTCCTCCTTAGTTGTCCCAGCTGGAGGTTTCCTCCTTAGTTGTCCCGGCTGGGGGTTTCTTCCTTAGTCATAACGGCTGCGTGTTTCCTCCTTAGTTGTCCCGGCTGTGGGTCTCCTCCTTAGTTGTCCCGGCTGGAGGTTTCCTCCTTAGTTGTCCCGGCTGTGTGTCTCCTCCTTAGTTGTCCCGGCTGTGTGTCTCCTCCTTAGTTGTCCCAGCTGTGGGTCTCCTCCTTAGTTGTCCCGGCTGTGGGTCTCCTCCTTAGTTGTCCCGGCTGTGTGTCTCCTCCTTAGTTGTCCCGGCTGTGGGTCTCTTGCTTAGTTGTCCCGGCTGGAGGTTTCCTCCTTAGTTGTCCCGGCTGTGGGTTTCCCCCTTAGTTGTCCCGGCTGGGGGTTTCTTCCTTAGTCATAACGGCTGCGTGTTTCCTCCTTAGTTGTCCCGGCTGCGTGTTTCCTCCTTAGTTGTCCCGGCTGTGGGTCTCCTCCTTAGCTGTCCCGGCTGTGGGTCTCCTCCTTAGTTGTCCCGGCTGTGTGTCTCCTCCTTAGTTGTCCCAGCTGTGGGTCTCCTCCTTAGCTGTCCCGGCTGTGGGTCTCCTCCTTAGTTGTCCCGGCTGTGGGTCTCCTCCTTAGTTGTCCCGGCTGTGTGTCTCCTCCTTAGTTGTCCCGGCTGTGGGTCTCCTCCTTAGTTGTCCCGGCTGGAGGTTTCCTCCTTAGTTGTCCCGGCTGTGGGTTTCCCCCTTAGTTGTCCCGGCTGGGGGTTTCTTCCTTAGTCATAACGGCTGCGTGTTTCCTCCTTAGTTGTCCCGGCTGTGGGTCTCCTCCTTAGTTGTCCCGGCTGGAGGTTTCCTCCTTAGTTGTCCCGGCTGTGTGTCTCCTCCTTAGTTGTCCTGGCTGTGTGTCTCCTCCTTAGTTGTCCTGGCTGTGGGTCTCCTCCTTAGTTGTCCCGGCTGTGGGTCTCCTCCTTAGTTGTCCCGGCTGTGGGTCTCCTCCTTAGTTGTCCCGGCTGTGGGTCTCCTCCTTAGTTGTCCCGGCTGGAGGTTTTCTCCTTAGTTGTCCCGGCTGTGGTTCTCCTCCTTAGTTGTCCCGGCTGTGGTTCTCCTCCTTAGTTGTCCCGGCTGTGGGTCTCCTCCTTAGTTGTCCCGGCTGGGGGTTTCCTCCTTAATTGTCCCGGCTGTGTGTCTCCTCCTTAGTTGTCCCGGCTGTGTGTTTCCTCCTTAGTTGTCTCGGCTGTGGGTTTCCTCCTTAGTTGTCCCGGCTGTGAGTTTCCTCCTTAGTTGTGCCGGCTGTGGGTTTCCTCCTTAGTTGTCCCGGCTGTGTGTTTCCTCCTTAGTTGTCCCGGCTGTGTGTCTCCTCCTTAGTTGTCCCGGCTGCGTGTTTCCTCCTTAGTTGTCCTGGCTGTGGGTCTCTTCCTTAGTTGTCCCGGCTGGGGGTTTCCTCCTTAGTTGTCCCGGCTGTGTGTCTCCTCCTTAGTTGTCCCGGCTGTGTGTCTCCTCCTTAGTTGTCCCGGCTGTGGGTCTCCTCCTTAGTTGTTCCCGCTGTGGGTCTCCTCCTTAGTTGTCCCGGCTGGGGGTTTCCTCCTTAGTTGTCCCAGCTGTGTGTCTCCTCCTTAGTTGTCCCGGCTGTGTGTCTCCTCCTTAGTTGTCCCAGCTGTGTGTTTCCTCCTTAGTTGTCCCGGCTGTGGGTTTCCTCCTTAGTTGTCCCGGCTGTGGGTCTCCTCCTTAGTTGTCCCGGCTGGGGGTCTCCTCCTTAGTTGTCCCGGCTGGGGGTCTCCTCCTTAGTTGTCCCGGCTGGGGGTTTCCTCCTTAGTTGTCCCGGCTGTGTGTCTCCTCCTTAGTTGTCCCGGCTGTGGGTCTCCTCCTTGGTTGTCCCAGCTGTGTGTCTCCTCCTTAGTTGTCCCGGCTGTGGGTCTCTTCCTTAGTTGTCCCGGCTGTGGGTCTCCTCCTTAGTTGTCCCGGCTGTGGGTCTCCTCCTTAGTTGTCCCGGCTGTGGGTCTCCTCCTTAGTTGTCCCGGCTGTGTGTCTCCTCCTTAGTTGTCCCGGCTGTGGGTCTCTTCCTTAGTTGTCCCGGCTGTGGGTTTCCTCCTTAGTTGTCCCGGCTGTGTGTCTCCTCCATTATTAGTCCAGCATGGCTAATGCTGGAACTTTATAAGAAATACTAACTACCTCACCCACTGGAGCCTCTCTGTACTACTCTCCACTCACTACTCACTAGACTACAGTCTGATCACATGTCATACATGGCCTGCTTCCCCCACTATATAAAGTCTCAGGGAGCTGGCAGGAGATCGGAGGAGAAGGACACCAGGTGACTGTCAATATAACCTCTGATAGGTTAGCTGGATAGAGGTGGGACATCTGTGAGGCACACAGCTCAGTGATTGGCTCACAGTCAGTGTAACATACAGTGGCATACAGAGAATAGTACATCCACAGTTAACCCCTGTTGCACTTCCCTTCAGCTGTGCCTTGTAGTGTAGTGCATAGAATGTAATGAGACACCTAGTGGTGGGAGTGCAGAATACGGCCTTCAGCCCAGAGTATATACACAGAATACCTAAATACTTGCTAAACAGCAGTGGCACACCTGGGACACTGCACCCCCTCTTTCTAAGATACTTCTCTCATCAACCCCCCGATATAATGCTCATTTCCCTATCACTATCATCTGTGCAGACTCTGCCTACAAGAACCTGATGACATACATCATCACAGGTCCTTACAGATAGTATAGGTGTGCCTATGTACTTCTATGGGCTGTGTGCCGCCCAAACTGCTATAGGACTACAGCTACATCTCTATAATCTGCTGATTTGAACATGGCTGCCCCCTATGTAAGCACCATACTGTTATAGAATGTGGATGCCCCATACAAAACAAGAAGGAAACCTGTATATAACAAATATACTATCAAATTGATATTGATTTAATAAAAATTTTTTTTTTTTTATATAATGTCAATGCCTTCTTATAGAGAAACTAACAGGCTTGTGAGAGCCAGGATCCCTGCTGGTCCTGAGGGTCATTTTACACAGAAAGAGTTATCTGACAGATTATTGAAGCCAAAGCCAGGAACAGACTATAAACAGAGAACAGGTCATAAAGGAAAGACTGAGATTCCTCCTCTTTTCACAAACCTTCCTGGCTTTGGCTTCAATAATCTGTCAGATAAATCTCTCTGTGTAAAAGGACCATGATTTCATTTAATAAAATAATAGACAAATCTACAATAAATGCTACGTGATTATCTGGAATGTTCTTTGTAAGGCGACAATGTGCTCTGAACAGTTGTTTTAAATTCTATGAGCTCTTGTATTGTTCTCACCCCTGGTAGTAGTTGGTTATCATTCTGAAGCAGGAGAACTTTTATCTCATCCTCATTCAGTCTACCAATCGCATTGGCCTTCAGCACCGTCCGGTTATGAGCTGATGAAATATCATGGGACAATGTGCACTGTGCCCTAAAACAGAAGAAAGACGTGACATTTTTTTTTCTGAGGCTTTATGTGTGATATCTAATGACTGGTATGGGAAACTGATTATTGCCTGTCTGTTTAGGTTTGTATGACAGACATAGCTATCAACAGGAAGGAGAATGGAGGGCAGGGAGTGGCCTGTCCTGAACATTACTCCCCGGTCACCTCCTCCTCCTCCTCCTCCTCCTCCTCCTCCTCCTCCTGTACATTACTCCCCGGTCACCTCCGCCTCCTGTCCTGTACATTACTCCCCGGTCACCTCCTCCTCCTCCTCCTCCTCCTCCTGTACATTACTCCCCGGTCACCTCCGCCTCCTGTCCTGTACATTACTCCCCGGTCACCTCCTCCTCCTCCTGTCCTGTACATTACTCCCCTGTCACCTCCTCCTCCTCCTCCTGTCCTGTACATTACTCCCCGGTCACCTCCTCCTCCTCCTCCTCCTCCTCCTGTACATTACTCCCCGGTCACCTCCGCCTCCTGTCCTGTACATGACAAAAAAGAAAAAGAATCTGAGGATAATAAAGTACTGCACATCCAAAAATAATTCAACAAAATTTTATTATACAAAAGATAAGAGAAAACACACAGAAAAAACAAGAAAGGCTGTATACAGCAATAAAACCCAACTCTAAGGGGGGAGAATACAATCAATCACCCCACCAACCGGGATCTCCCACATGAGCAAATGTCACATGCCTAGATAGCAGGCATCCCTCCCATGAATCCATACAGTAAGCGGTACAACATGCACAAAAAAGTAAATCAATACAATATATCAAAATACAAAAAATTATATATATATGGTATATGTGCAAAAAATGTACAAACCGAATAAAAGACAGGAGGAGATGAGAGTGACCCCGGTACTAACCCTACCCCACGCGTTCCGTCAGCACAGTGCTGACTTCATCAGGGGACTGTGTAGCACCTCTCAAAGTAGATTGTTTTATACCCCACACATAATGAATAAACCAATAATCAGCCAGCCATGGCAGTACTCACAGGTGGAACATCATCACCGCCAAACCGGCATCCAACATGGCCCCCACGACGGAAATGGGAATCAATGACGCGTGTAAACCAGGAACCTGTCACGTGATGCGTCCATATCACGTGATATCATGTACGTCATGCGTTTAGCGTCCTACGTCACACGCCTAGCGTCCCACGTGATGCGTTTTACGTCCTACGTCATTCGTCATGCCTAATGCGTCAAGCGTAAACGCTTGTCAGTCCATAGTCCATCCCAAACATCACCTGACCCAGTGATCACATGACTCGATGGTGTTCACCTGTCACATGACCAAAATATATTGCATCATTTACTACATCCAGGCGAATCCAGCACAAAATCAAAATAACTGTCAAGTATGTGGTGGTGGATGTGAATACAAAACAGGATATAAATATAACAATGTATAAAAATAATAATAGTTAGTGAGCACGTAAATAATGTACAATAATTAATGTTTATGTATCAACTCCAACAATAAATGAAAAATATATAAATATAATTCATATCACAAAACAATAATCAATAAGATGTAATTTATAACTAACCCCATGATCGTTAAAATAATTAACGAAAAATCAATAATTAAGCAATGCCCCTATGTTCAATCACACCCCACATTCATACATGTGACCATAACCAAAATGCTGATAACAATATTAGATATATAATGTATAAATTATGCAAATGACACAAATTAAGCCCCTACATGTAAAAACCAAAACACATAGGGGAAAAAAAATATTTATATAAAATAAAATGAATTGCTCATACTAATCCAATACTCCTGATCACCCACCAAATCTATCGTAGAAAATGTATCCAAATACACAATAATTTATTATAAGATAAGAATAATACATGACCACCACCATATAAATATCTAAAACACATAACCATATATATATATTAAAATCCCAAATATGTAAATATAACCTAACCAGTGTATCATGAGCTAAACCAAGAAGCTCATGCACACAAACGGGATCACTCTCATCGAAGGGGCATGATGCTTGACCAAGGACAAAAATAAATATTATGACCAAGGTCAAACCTCAGGACCGGGGTCACTGTACATCTCCGAATCTCCACATAATTAAATATAAAATAATATAGCAGTTAATAATCTATGCCAAAATATGCCTTAGATATATCCACCCATAGTCTACCATGAATAACACAAGGACAGGGGAACCTTCATAACAACACCCCAAATCTAAACCCATAATATATTCACATATCTTCTTTTCTTTTTTCCTCTTTATTTCCCTTTTACTCCCCCCGTCTTCAGAACAAAAAAAAAAAAAAAAAAATGTATTTGAAATGTGCAGCACCTATTAAAAAATCTATGTGTATCCGTGAAGAATGTGTAAACAAATATATATTTAAAAACACAAAAGTGTAATATGTGCCTAATGTATACTCATCCCCATCCTATGTGAAATTATGCCCAATAACCCCGTAACCTAGTATATGCTCATCCCCATCCTATGTGAAATTATGCCCAATAACCCCGTAACCTAGTATATGCTCATCCCCATCCTATGTGAAAATTAAGCTCAATACCCTCGTCCCTCAACACCACCAGACCCCCCCCCCACACACACACCTCCCACCCCCCCACCCCACACCACAAAAAATGTGTATATGTATATGACCCCCACATCAAAACAAACAATCCACCCCCACCCACCCACACGCCCCTGTGAAAAAAAAAAAAAAAAAAAAAAATTTTTTTTTAAAAATTAAAAAGGAAGACGGAAAAACCTTAATATATAGTATATAACTAACTTTATAAATAATGAAAATATAAATATAAATGATAAGTAATAAAACCTACAAAGTAGACTGGGGCCATGTACAAAAGATGCAAATAGATAATTACTTCTTATAAAACCCAGAGAAAAGTAGTTCCTCATTCAGTCCTCGGGGTGCCATCGTCTCTAGTTGAAAGATCCAGCGTGCCTCGGATCTCAATAGAGATCCCGTCGTGTCACCACCCCTAATATTAGGGGAGATCTTATCCAGTCCCACTATCCTCGTGCCTTCATATTTTCCTTGATGATATCGTAGATAGTGATTCCTGTCCTGTACATTACTCCCCGGTCACCTCCTCCTCCTCCTGTCCTGTACATTACTCCCCGGTCACCTCCTCCTCCTCCTCCTGTCCTGTACATTACTCCCGGTCACCTCCTCCTCCTCCTCCTGTCCTGTACATTACTCCCCGGTCTCCTCCTCCTCCTCCTGTCCTGTACATTACTCCCCGGTCACCTCCTCCTCCTCCTCCTGTACATTACTCCCCGGTCACCTCCTCCTCCTCCTCCTGTCCTGTACATTACTCCCCGGTCACCTCCTCCTCCTCCTCCTGTACATTACTCCCCGGTCACCTCCTCCTCCTCCTGTCCTGTACATTACTCCCCGGTCACCTCCTCCTCCTCCTCCTGTCCTGTACATTACTCCCGGTCACCTCCTCCTCCTCCTCCTGTCCTGTACATTACTCCCCGGTCTCCTCCTCCTCCTCCTGTCCTGTACATTACTCCCCGGTCACCTCCTCCTCCTCCTCCTGTACATTACTCCCCGGTCACCTCCTCCTCCTCCTCCTGTCCTGTACATTACTCCCCGGTCTCCTCCTCCTCCTCCTGTCCTGTACATTACTCCCTGGTCACCTCCTCCTCCTCCTGTACATTACTCCCCGGTCTCCTCCTCCTCCTGTCCTGTACATTACTCCCTGGTCACCTCCTCCTCCTCCTGTACATTACTCCCCGGTCACCTCCTCCTCCTCCTGTACATTACTCCCCGGTCATCTCCTCCTCCTCCTGTACATTACTCCCCGGTCACCTCCTCCTCCTCCTGTACATTACTCCCCGGTCACCTCCTCCTGTCCTGTACATTACTCCCCGGCCACCTCCTCCTCCTCCTGTCCTGTACATTACTCCCCGGTCACCTCCTCCTCCTCCTGTCCTGTACATTACTCCCCGGTCACCTCCTCCTCCTGTACATTACTCCCCGGTCACCTCCTCCTCCTGTCCTGTACATTACTCCCCGGTCACCTCCTCCTCCTGTCCTGTACATTACTCCCCGGTCACCTCCTCCTCCTGTCCTGTACATTACTCCCCGGTCACCTCCTCCTCCTCCTGTACATTACTCCCCGGTCACCTCCTCCTCCTCCTGTACATTACTCCCCGGTCACCTCCTCCTCCTGTCCTGTACATTACTCCCCGGTCACCTCCTCCTCCTGTCCTGTACATTACTCCCCGGTCACCTCCTCCTCCGGTACATTACTCCCCGGTCACCTCCTCCTCCTCCTGTACATTACTCCCTGGTCACCTCCTCCTCCTCCTCCTGTACATTACTCCCTGGTCACCTCCTCCTCCTCCTGTACATTACTCCCCGGTCACCTACTCCTCCTGTACATTACTCCCCGGCCACCTCCTCCTCCTGTCCTGTACATTACTCCCCGGTCACCTCCTCGTCCTCCTGTAAATTACTCCCCGGTCACCTCCTCCTCCTCCTGTACATTACTCCCCGGTCACCTCCTCCTCCTGTACATTACTCCCCGGTCACCTCCTCCTCCTCCTCCTGTACATTACTCCCCGGTCACCTCCTCCTCCTCCTGTCCTGTACATTACTCCCCGGTCACCTCCTCCTCCTGTCCTGTACATTACTCCCCGGTCACCTCCTCCTCCTGTCCTGTACATTACTCCCCGGTCACCTCCTCCTCCTCCTCCTGTCCTGTACATTACTCCCCGGTCACCTCCTCCTCCTGTCCTGTACATTACTCCCCGGTCACCTCCTCCTCCTCCTCCTGTACATTACTCCCCGGTCACCTCCTCCTCCTCCTCCTCCTGTACATTACTCCCCGGTCACCTCCTCCTCCTCCTGTCCTGTACATTACTCCCCGGTCACCGCCTCCTCCTCCTGTCCTGTACATTACTCCCCGGTCACCTCCTCCTCCTCCTGTCCTGTACATTACTCCCCGGTCACCTCCTCCTCCTCCTCCTGTACATTACTCCCCGGTCCCCTCCTCCTCCTGTCCTGTACATTAGTACTCTCTACCCCCTCACCCACCTTTTGCACCTGCCCCGTAGATAGTATCGGCACAGGTGAAGTTTCTCGCACTCCTCTTCTGCTTCATATTTAAGATATTTGACACAGATCCTCACGGGGCTTCGGGCCAGGACCTGCCCCTGAACCACGGTGAACTTCTGGGGGTCATCCCGTAGGATTTGTTCTATCTTCTTGCTGGAAAGCTTCATGAACCCGGACAGCAGGTCCTTTTGCAGCCGACCCCCATGGGAGCAGAGAACCTTGGTCAGGACGGCGGTAACTCTGGAGTCCGACATGATCCTGGGGCCCCTGGAGCAATTACTATAGGAAAAGCTTTGTGCGGAGTTATCAGAAGCAGGACTGATCATGTGGGGCTGCCAGGTGTGACGCCATGATCGCTCTATGCTGAGAGGAATGATACTCCTCCTGTGGGACGAGAATCGAAACCTAGAAGAAAGTCTGCGGGGACGCCCCCGAATCTGTTTCCATTCTGCAATACTGAGATAACACAGAAAGAGAAGTGGTACTGTGCACCGTCCATATATACAGGAGAAGTGGTACTGTGCACTGTCCATATATACTGAACAGGAGAAGTGGTACTGTGCACTGTCCATATATACAGGAGAAGTGGTACTGTGCACCGTCCATATATACAGGAGAAGTGGTACTGTGCACTGTCCTTATATACAGGAGAAGTGGTACTGTGCACTGTCCATATATACAGGAGAAGTGGTACTGTGCACTGCCTATATATACAGGACAGGAGAAGTGCTACTGTGCACCGTCCATATATAGAGGAGAGGAAAAGTGGTACTGTGCAGTGTCCATATATACAGGAGAAGTGGTACTGTGCACTGTCCATATATACAGGAGAAGTGGTACTGTGCACTGTCCATATATACAGGAGAAGTGGTACTGTGCACTGTCCATATATACAGGAGAAGTGGTACTGTGCACCGTCCATATATACAGGAGAAGTGCTACTGTACAGTGTCCATATATACAGGAGAAGTGGTACTGTGCACCATCCATATATACAGGAGAAGTGGTACTGTGCACTGTCCATATATACAGGACAGGAGAAGTGGTACTGTGCACTGTCCATATATACAGAAGTGGTACTGTGCACTATCCATATATACAGGAGAAGTGGTACTGTGCACTGTCCATATATACAGGAGAAGTGGTACTGTGCACCGTCCATATATACAGGAGAAGTGGTACTGTGCACTGTCCATATATACAGGAGAAGTGGTACTGTGCACCGTCCATATATACAGGAGAAGTGGTACTGTGCACTGTCCATATATACAGGAGAAGTGGTACTGTGCACCATCCATATATACAGGAGAAGTGGTACTGTGCACTGTCCATATATACAGGAGAAGTGGTACTGTGCATTGTCCATATATACAGGAGAAGTGGTACTGTGCAGTGTCCATATATACAGGAGAAGTGGTACTGTGCAGTGTCCATATATACAGGAGAAGTGGTACTGTGCATTGTCCATATATACAGGAGAAGTGGTACTGTGCACTGTCCATATATACAGGAGAAGTGGTACTGTGCACTGTCCATATATACAGGAGAAGTGGTACTGTACACTGTCCATATATACAGGAGAAGTGGTACTGTGCACTGTCCATATATACAGGAGAAGTGGTACTGTGCACTGTCCATATATACTGAACAGGAGAAGTGGTACTGTGCACCATCCATATATACAGGAGAAGTGGTACTGTGCACTGTCTATATATACAGGGCAGGAGAAGTGGTACTGTGCACTGTATATATATACTGGAGAGGAGAAGTGGTACTGTGCACTGTATATATATACTGGAGAGGAGAAGTGGTACTGTGCACTGTATATATATATACTGGAGAGGAGAAGTGGTACTGTGCACTGTATATATATACTGGAGAGGAGAAGTGGTACTGTGCACTGTCTATATATACTGAACAGGAGAAGTGGTACTGTGCACTGTCTATATATACTGAAGATTACACCCCACATACAGGACATGATAAGTGTTACTATGCAGTGTCCATATACAGTGGTGCATTGGATTATGAGTTACAGCAATGAAGAGATTACCTCCACAGTCCTGTCCCCTGATGCAAGCCCCAGCCTGAAGTGGATCTGCCATGATTTGGAAGATGACGGAGACTTCCTGGGTCAGAGCACAGTGCTGTATACCACCCTGTGCAGGCTATGTCCCCCTCCCCCACTCCCCCTCCCACCCAGTACAGGGAGCTCTTAAACCAAATAATGCTCTTAAACCAAGTTACAATTTTGAAAAACTGTGAGGTCTTCTTGCAAAACGCTCTTAATCCAAGTTACTCTTAATCCAAGATACCACTGTGTGGTGTCCCAACACGGGTGTTACTAGTTTATACACCCCTCGCAAAAGCCTGTACTCTAAGTCGAAGTGGTAATGAAGTTGTACCTAAGTTTTGACACTAGATGTCGCTAGTATGTGTATCTCGTATTTAAGTATTGCACCGCTGTAGTACTCAAGGCGTTATTGTTCTTTGTGATTTGTGCACCAGTGAGAGCTCTTTTCTCTTCTCCACCTATCTCTGTTCTCCTTCTTCTTTTGCACTCTCTTCTCACCCACTCACAGCAGGTATTACATATCCTGTAGGAAGTTGTCACATGGGGAGAAGAAGTGTAGACACACACCTAGGGTGCCTTCACACCTACCGACTCGCAGCGTTAATAACGCTGCGAGTCAGGGCCGGACTGGGACTGAAAATCAGCCCTGGCACTCACACCCCTCCAGCCCACATACCATATCACACTTAGGTCCTTAGGTTGTTCTTAGGTTGTGTTGTGTTGTATTGCAGCTCAGTTCCATTGACGGGAATGGTGCAAAGTCTATTTATCTATCTATCTATCTATCTCCTATCTATCTATCTATCTATCTATCTATCTATCTATCTCCTATCTATCTATCTATCTATCATCTCTCTCCTATCTATCTCCTATCTATCTATCTCCTATCTATCTATCTATCTATCTATCTATCTATCTATCTCCTATCTATCTATCTATCTATCTATCTATCTATCTCCTATCTATCTATCTATCTATCTATCTATCTATCTATCTATCTATCTCCTATCTATCTATCTCCTATCTATCTCCTATCTCCTATCTATCTATCTATCTCCCTATCTCCTATCTATCTATCTATCTCCTATCTATCTATCTCCTATCTATCTATCTATCTATCTATCTCCTATCTATCTATCTATCTATCTATCTATCTATCTATCTATCTCCTATCTATCTATCTCCTATCTATCTATCTATCTATCTATCTATCTCCTATCTATCTATCTCCTATCTCCTATCTATCTATCTATCTATCTATCTATCTATCTATCTATCTATCTATCTATCTCCTTTCTATCTATCTATCTATCTATCTATCTATCTATCTATCTATCTCTCTATATCCTATCTATCTATCTATCTCCTATCTATCTATCTCCTATCTCCTATCTATCTATCTATCTCCTATCTATCTATATCCTATCTATCTAAACAGCAGAATGGAGTGCACTCACAGAAAAAGTGATTGGAGTGCCAACAATGGAGACTGGAACCACGTCCCCTATTCAAACAAATCCAAGAATTCGCAGCGCTTCCATATGGTGAAAAAACTTGTGGTATTTTATTTCAAAAAATCATCAGCTAGTGCAACATTTCTATCTCATCATGAGACCTTTCTCAAGAATGCTTGAGAAAGGTCTTATGATGAGATAGAAATGTTGCACTAGCTGATGATTTTTTGAAATAAAATACCACAAGTTTTTTCACCATATGGAAGCGCTGCGAATTCTTGGATTTATCTATCTATCTATCTATCTATCTATCTATCTCCTATCTATCTATCTATCTATCTATCTATCTATCTATCTATCTATCTATCTATCTCCCTATCTATCTCCTATCTATCTATCTATCTATCTATCTCCTATCTATCTATCTATCTATCTATCTATCTCCTATCTATCTATCTATCTATCTATCTATCTCCTATCTATCTATCTATCTCCTATCTATCTATCTCCTATCTATCTATCTATCTCCTATCTATCTCCTATCCATCTATCTATATATCTATCTATCTATCTATCTATCTATCTCCTATCTATCTATCTATCTATCTCCTATCTATCTCCTATCTATCTATCTATCTATCTATCTTCTATCTATCTCCTATCTATCTATCTATCTATCTATCTATCTATCTATCTATCTATCTCCTATCTATCTATATCTATCTCCTATCTATCTCCTATCTATCTATCTATCTATCTATCTATCTATCTATCTATCTATCTATCTATCTATCTCCTATCTATCTATCTTCTATCTATCTATCTCCTATCTATCTATCTATCTATCTATCTATCTATCTATCTATCTATCTATCTATCTATCTATATCTATCTCCTATCTATCTATCTATCTATCTATCTATCTATCTATCTCCTATCTATCTATCTATCTATCTTTCTATCTATCTATCTATCTATCTATCTATCTATCTATCTATCATCTATCTCCTATCTATCTATCTATCTATCTATCTCCTATCTATCTCCTATCTATCTATCTCCTATCTATCTATCTATCTCCTATCTATCTATCTATCTCCTATCTATCTATCTCCTATCTATCTATCTATCTATCTATCTATCTATCTATCTATCTATCTATCTATCCTATCTATCTCCTATCTATCTCCTATCTATCTATCTCCTATCTATCTATCTATCTATCTATCTATCTATCTATCTATCTATCTATCTATCTATCTATCTCCTATCTATTATGCAACAACAGGCTACAGCAGCAATCAGAGGTGTAAGTAGGGTCCTAGGAAAATTTTTAGGATATGTAAAATAATATTACACATTTCCTGTATAATGTTACCACTGGTAAGACAATTTTCTATGCATGATAATACTGTATATCTCTAAATAGCTGTCATAGTTCCCAAATAACACCAGTATACAGAAAGCGCATATTATCATTATACAGATTACCGCCATACTGTTACTGACCAATCCTTTATAAAGGGACTGATACTACCATTATTACAGTATACAAGTCACAGACAATATCTCAACACTGTGACCACCACCATCATCACAACAACATGACTAATACCACTATACTGTCACTGAAGAAAATCCACTACGTGAACACAAGTATTACCAATAAAATGAATATACACAGGACAAATAATACCATGACCACCGCCGTCATCACCATACAGTGACTGGATAATACTGCTGTACTGTCTATTAATAATATTCCCTTTATAGCACCAGTATATAAAATACAATATTCTACCTCAGCAGGATTTGGGTTCATGTGAACCTAAACTTACTGTAAGGTCACTCATCTCTAGCCGTGACCACATAGAGGTAAAGATCCAGCTATACAATGGATCTACAGGCCTTAAGAGTGTATTCACACATATAGGATCTGCAGCAGATTTCATGCTGCAGATATCTTTGTTACTCAATGACGGAACCCAGCATCAAATATGCAGCAGATCCTGTACGTGTGAATGCACCCAAAAAAGTGATTATGCATGATTGTGCAGTTGCATCTAGTGACTTACAGGAGGCGTCTTCCTACATGAATCATAAGTGACGTTCTTGGTAGTCAAAGTTGTCTGTTTTTTCCTTTTCTTTCCATCTGGCTCAGCCCATCATGAAGATTTCTTGAGTCATGACTCTTCTCCCCAGAATCTGCGAGACAAACACTTTAGGCTCCATGCTCCAGCACCATCCTAACCTTATACCTCATCATAAACCTATATTCCCCATTGCTTTACACAGTAACAGTGCCCCCTCTGTGCTCCTACATAAGCAGTCAGGCCCAATATGCGCCTCCAAATAGTAGTCAAGCAGCTCCGTGTGCCTATATAGTATTAGACCCTCTGTGCTATGTCATTATATAGGCAACTTCAATGCTCCCCTATAGTAGGCTCCCCTGAGCAGCAGTCCCCATATACCATAGGTCCCACTGAGCAGAACTTATATAGCAGAGGTCCCCATGTGCAGCCCATAAATAATATAGCCCCCCACACATAATATAGATGCCCTGTGCAGTCCCACATAATATAGCCCTTTCCCCTGTGTAGCCCACAAAGTATATCCTACCTTTGTAGCCCCTACATAGTATAGGTCCCTGTGTAGCCAGCCCCCACATAGCATAACCCCAATATATTACCCCCTCCCCATGAAGCCCCGCACATAGTATAGGTCCCTGTGTAGCCAGCCCCCACATAGCATAACCCCAATATATTACCCCCTCCCCATGAAGCCCCGCACATAGTATAGGTCCCTGTGTAGCCAGCCCCCACATAGCATAGCCCCAAAATATTACCCCCCATGTAGCCCCCCACATAGTATAGGTCCCTGTGTAGCCAGCCCCCACATAGCATAGCCCCAATATATTACCCCACCATGTAGCCCCCCACATAGTATTGGTCCCTGTGTAGCCAGCCCCCACATAGCATAGCCCCAAAATATTATTCCCGCCCCGGTGTAGCCCCCCACATAGTATAGGTCCCTTTGTAGCCAGCCCCCACGTAGTATAACCGCAACCTATTATTCCCGCCCCCTGGAGCCCCCCACATAGTATAGGTCCCTGTGTAACCAGCCCCCACATAGTATAGCCCCCAAGATATTACCCCCCCCCCCCGTAGGCCCCACATAGTATAGGTCCCTGTGTAGTCAGCCCCCACATAGTATAGCCCCCCAACATATTATCCCCCCCCCCGTGTAGGCCCCCACATAGTATAGGTCCCTGTGTAGTCAGCCCCCACATAGTATAGCCCCCCCAACATATTATTCCCCCCCCCCTGTGTAGGCCCCCACATAGTATAGGTCCCTGTGTAGTCAGCCTCCACATAGTATAGCCCCAACATATTACCCCCTTCCCATGTAGCCCCCCACATAAGATAGGTCCTTGTGTAGCCAGCCCTTACATAGCATAGCCCCAATATATTACCCGCCCCACATAGTATAGGTCCCTGTGTAGCCAGCCCTCACATAGAATAGCCCCCAACATATTATCCCCCCCCCCTGTGTAGCCCCCCACCATAGTATAGGTCCCTGTGTAGTCATACCCCACATAGTATAGCCCCAACATATTAACCCCCCCCGTGTAGCCCCCCCCCCCCCCACATAGTATCGGTCCCTGTGTAGTCAGCCCCCACATAGTATAGCCCCAACATATTATCCCCCCCCCCCCATGCAGCCCCCCACATAGTAAATGTGGCCTTCTGTACAGCCCCCACATTGTAAAAAAAAACAACAAAAGTATACTCACCTCGGATCCAGCAGATTCTCCCTGGTCCTCTCTGGTCCGGTGCCGTTAGCTGCTTACATATTCCGTCATCAGCAGCCCGATGCAGACCGGCCCCGGAGTCTCCCAGCTCCAGCCCCGCGGCGCCTGCATCTCTCTCATCTACTGCACGTCGGCGGACGTGTGACGTCATCCGTTACTGCCGGCCACAGAGCAGTAGATGAGGGTGCAGGCGCCGCAGGGCTGGAGCTGGGAGACTCCGGGGCCGGTCTGCATCGGGCTGCTGATGACGGAATATGTAAGCAGCTAACGGCAGCAGATGCAGAGCGGACGCACCAATTCCTTGACCTGTGCGACGGCGGCGGCCGGTAGGGCTAGCGGAGGGGGGTTGGTCGGCGGCCCTCGGATTGATAATCTGAGCAGCCCAGCGGGCATTTGCCCGGCCTGCCAGATTATCAGTCCGGGCCTGCTGCGAGTAGGCTAAGTCCTGGCAGATCACTGTCAGTACATACACGCAGTGGTCTGAACGACCGTTGCGTGTATGTAAATCTGCTGGCCGCTTAACCCCTTCTGATGCCGGCCGGCCACCTCCCACTCCGCTCTGTATACAAACCTTCTCGCTCCACTGGGTCCCGGCGTCCTGCTCTCGCACCCGGCGAGTGTGTTGCCCTGCCACAGCCACTAATCGGGAGAGCAGGACGCCGGGATCCCGTGGAGCGAGAAGGTATGTATACAGAGCTGGAGCGGGAGCCGGGCAGCATCAGGAGGGGTTAAGCGGCCGGCAGAATTACATACACGCAGCGGTCGTTCAGACCGCTGCGTGTATGTACTGACAGTGATCTGCCAGGACCTGGCCGACTCGCAGCGTTATTAACGCTGCGAGTCGGTAGGTGTGAAGGCACCCTTAGTCAGTCTTAGTCTGGTTCCTGTACAGAGAGGACACAAGCCAGAACGGTCCCTACAGCAGACAAGTTGGGCCCTGGCTTATGCCAGGTCCTCTGATAGAGGACAAGTCCAGTATAGTCTAGTCTGAAGTGAGGTAGTGGACTGACACACATGGGAAGATCAGACACCCGTTTCTTGAAAGCAGCACTTCTACACACTATGCAGGGCTAAACACTCACAGAGGACAAAGTCAGGGATCATCCCAGCCCAATGATTCCATTGCCTTCCTCTCCTGCTGAACCATTCGAAGATGCATTTTTCTTTAGCCAATCCGAACTGCCGTCCATAGGGTCGTTGTTATGAACCATCAAATATGGACAGGAACGCAGACAAGTGAGCCATGACTGCCCTAAACGGCAGCGGGTAACAAGAAGACGGTCCCTACACTGATTAGGTGATACACAAGACAAACACAATGAGCCAAGTCAAATGGTCCAGGTCATACACTGACAGGTAGCAGAGGTGCTGAATCATAAACCAAAAGCAGAGTCAAGTTCAAGCAAAAAAGCCAGGACAGACAGCAAACTAAGGGTGAACAGGAGAGTAGCAAAAGGTCAGAAACCAGAAGTCAAGCAGGATATAGGGAAAGCTGAGTAGGGGATGAATCCGAATAACCAGCAACTGACTGACCCCCTAATAGCAGCTTATAGTGAACCAGGAGACCGGCCCAGAGCCATTTGCGTCGGCTCCTAAACCTAATCACCTGTGTTCCTGACCTCTGACTGGCAGACAAGCTGACAGTCAGTAAATACCTTGGGGAACAGCTGAGCTGAATTTCGAGGGCAGGTCTGTGACGTCACCCGGCCTGGAGCGTAAAAGGACGTTGCTGGATCCCGGTCAGGTAAGTTTCTAACAGTCATCTACCCAGTACGACTGTCCCATGCACTTGTGGTCGACAACAAAAAAAAACAGAACCAGTGACAGCAACCAATGACCAAGATGACATTGCTGCCTGATCTCCTGCACATATACCATAAAAACCTTTGATTTCCACCTCCCTTGCACGCCTTCCAAGGCTGCCACCGATGCCGCCCCAATTCTTAAGCGAAGACATATACCTTAGTGCCGACTGAACTGAAGAAGAACCCCGCTGTGGCCCATGGGTTCCAGGACATTGCGTTGCCGCCATTGTGTTCTTCATGTGGGGCTCCGCTTCAGCCATCTGGAAATGGGAAGCTCCGAACTTCAGGATTTCCTGGCTTCAGGCTTATCCCCGGGTTTTCCTGCCTCATGGATAATTTCTTTGTTGCGCCACAAAGACCTGTCCTACACCCCATCCCCCTTTCTCACCCCCACCCCCCCAACAACCAGTAGGTCGCAGAGACCCCCCTTATGGCTCCTCGCCGCACTTAAGGTTAGAGGCAGCTAAACGCCCTCGCAGCAATTCAGTGACACAGGAGCCGCGTCCAACTTTTATTGTAAGGATAGTGTGAAACCAAGAAACAAGATAACGAAGCTGACATGAGTGCATTATTATAACATATTACTATAGGAGGCTATGCTAACACAATGAGAAATGATGAGAGTTCACAGGCGCATACATAGGGGGCGCTCTATCCTATATGTGTACGACCCCTAGCTGCAAACTCTAAACCTGAAAATAACTGCAGGATAAAGTATAATGTGCATAATCACCTACACCTACAATGCTGGAGGATGATGTCACCATAGCAGCGATGATGTCATAGACTTAGATAGAGAGGGGGTCTGTAGACTCTGTTGGTTCTACGGTACATTCTATGGACCAGAAGCAATGAGTCCACCAGGGTCTTCAAGTGGCTTTGTATTCCAGCTAACATAAAACTCTTGATACAAACATCCACTAGATGGAGCTATTACAGCAGCTTAATTTAAAGGGGTTTCTCACAATGACCCTTTTTTTCCCCCAAACCTCCCAAGCTAAGTGTAATGGCCGTAAGTGTAAGATGTGTTCAGGTCCCACCAATGGGATGAGGGTATTTGGGTTCATTTAATATGAGGTTTATGTATATCACCCCTTTTAGAGAATGCTCCTTTTAACAGAGAGCATCACAGATCCTTGCCAAAAAGATGACAATCGCTTTAAGAACTTTATCTTTGCAAAAGTCACTGATTTCTGAAGAATTATTTGTGATTTTACAAAGAAAAAAAATTCTGATCACAGAGTTTTTTACCCTCCTGTCCTGGGGGATCGGGGGGATTAAACACAGGCGATGGACCGGAGTCCAGATTTACAAGAGCGGGAATTCATATGGTTCAAAACCCAGGGGCTCCTGGTGCCGGGCAGTGTTACCAGGGGCTCCCGGTGTCGTGCAGTGTTACCT
This sequence comes from Dendropsophus ebraccatus, assembly GCF_027789765.1. NCBI lineage: Eukaryota > Metazoa > Chordata > Amphibia > Anura > Hylidae > Dendropsophus > Dendropsophus ebraccatus. The sequence continues at coordinate 4,828,014 of NC_091454.1, read as the reverse complement.
GGGGCTCCCGGTGTCGTGCAGTCTTACCAGGGGCTCCCGATGTTGTGCAGTGTTGCCAGGGGCTCCCGGTGTCGTGCAGTGTTACCTGGGGCTCCCGGTGTCGTGCAGTCTTACCAGGGGCTCCCGATGTTGTGCAGTGTTGCCAGGGGCTCCCGGGGCCGTGCAGTGTTACCAAGGGCTCCCAATGCCGGGCAGTGTAACCAGGGGCTCCTAATACCACTGGCCCTAAAGCTTCAGGGGCCCACAGGCACAGGTTTACAGGTCTGCCACTCATTGTAGATAAAGGGTTCCAGCATTAGAGCCCAACAAATCAAATGATGTCACCGTGCCTGCACGATGACCTCACTAATCCTCGCCTAGGGGCTCAGGGGCCCATCAGGCTTTTCTAGGGTGCACCCCCAGATTAAAGTAGATTCGATTGGGGTGCAGCCCCATAAACATCGATTTTAGTTAAGAGTAAAGGACAAATCGGTATCCCTACTATACACCTTCATCTCAGAGGATGAATGTCATATTCTGTGTCACATCCAGAGCTGCATTCACCATTCTGCCATCACTACAGCTCTCTGCTGCCCCTGGTGACTCAGCGCCTGTGCTGCATGTTCTGAGGTGATGCATACGGCGAGATGTAGGGGGCATCTACTAAGGAGTCTAATGTGTGCGACTCTTCTTTTGTCCCAATATCGTGTGACTGATTTATAAAAATGTAGCACTGCCGTAGTGAATGTAAAAAGTCACAAAAATTGAAAAAAAAAAGACGTCAGCCTGCACAGTTTGTGCGACTTATGAAAAATTCACAAATGATAAATTGGGCGTTAATCCCGGATTATGGGAACTTTTGGGTAAATACTTAAAAGAGGCAAATTTTAAAAAGTTGCATCTAAAAAATATTCACTCATCGAATACCGGTTCATAAATAGAACTTAGACCAAAAATAGGATCCAAAATCCAATTATTTACCTAAGAATAGGAGCAAAGCCCTGGATAACTCCCCCCCTAAGTGTTTCCACTGGGCTCAATGCAATTTCCACTCCATCTCCTAACATGCAGCGTTCTGATTGGTCACTGTATCACACTCGTTTTCGTTACTATTGCGTCAGGTTTCGGGAGACATTCCGGGTTCGTTCAGCAGATAACACAGGATTTCTTCTGTTTTTCGTATTCCAGGAGATACTCAGGATAGATCTGATGCCTCTTAAACACCACAAAGATGGCGGGGTTGATGATGTTATCCACACAGGAGTCATAGCGCCGCGTGATACTGTTGGGTCTTAGCGGTGGACTCGTCATTTGGGGGCTTCCTGTAGCGTAGTCTCCCACCAGCACACGAGCTATGAACATTGACTGCGTCCCGTCAGGTGCTGGAACGGAGTAGTTGTCGGCATACAAGGCGTCTCGAGCAAAGTAATTTCCTATGGGGAGAACGCAACGTCACCGGGAAAATACAGAAAATCATAGAGGAACCCAAGGCCATGCTGGGAGCTGTAGTTGTTACTGATCTGATACTATGCATTCACACTTTTAAAGGGGACACAAGCGGCTTCTGATTGGCTCATGCAGGGTTATGGGAAATCAAACAGCCCTCCAATCAGAACTTCCTACCTTGCCCGTACCCAAAACCATGAAAGCCACAGATGTTCCAGTCAAAACCTTCATTGTGGATGATGTGGACGTGCGTCTGCACCGCGCCATGAAACAGCCGCATTTCCTTCACATCTTGTCCCTGAGACACTTTCACCATCTCTTCCTTTTGCCTTAAAAGCAAAAAAAAAAAAAAATTAACATTATAAAGACAGAGACCCAACTGATCAAGGACTCCACCCATAGTGACTGGAGATGGAGGCCAAATGAGCCGGGGTATCCTCTCTCTGTAGGGTTCCTCACCCATAGTGACTGGAGATGGAGGCCCAATGTGCTGGGGCATCCTCTCTCTGTAGGGTCCCACCATAGTGACAGGAGATGGAGGCCCAATGTGCTGGGGTATCCTCTCTCTGTAGGGTTCCACCATAGTGACAGGAGATAGGGCCACAATAAGCTCGGACATCCTCATTCTGTAGGGTTCCACCATAGTGACAGGAGATGGAGGCACTATGAGCTGGGACATCCTCTCTCTGTAGGGTCCCACCATAGTGACAGGAGATAGGGCCACAATAAGCTTGGACATCCTCATTCTGTAGGGTTCCATCACAGTGACGGGAGATGGAGGCACAATGAGCTGGGGCATCGCCTCTCTGTAGGGTTCCACCATAGCGATGGTAGAGGGAGGCCCAATGAGCTGGAGCATCCTCTCACTGTAGGGTCCCACCATAGTGGCGGGAGATGGAGGCACAATGAAATGAAGCATCCTCTCTCTGTAGGGTCCACCCATAGTGACGGAAGAGGGAGGCACAATAAGCTTGGACATCCTCATTCTGTAGGGTTCCATCATAGTGACGGGAGATGGAGACACAATGAGCTAGGGTATCCTCTCTCTGTAGGGTTCCACCATAGTCATGGGAGATGGGGGCACAATGAGCTGGAGCATGCTCTCACTGTAGGGTTCCACCATAGTGATGGAAGATGGAGGCACAATGAGCTGGGACATCCTCTCTCTGTAGGGTTCCACCATAGTGATGGTAGAGGGAGGCCCAATGAGCTGGAGCATCCTCTCACTGTAGGGTCCCACCATAGTGGCGGGAGATGGAGGCACAATGAACTGAAGCATTCTCTCTCTGTAGGGTCCTCCCATAGTGACGGAAGAGGGAGGCACAATGAGCTGGGTCATCCTCTCTCTGTAGGGTTCCACCCATAGTGACGGAAGAGGGAGGCACAATGAGCTGGGGCATCCTCTCTCTGTCGGGTCCTCCACCCATAGTGACGGGAGAGGGAGGCACAATGTGCTGGGGCATCCTCTCTCTGTAGGGTCCACCCATAGTGACGGAAGATGGAGGCCCAATGAGCTGGGACATCCTCTCTCTGTAGGGTCCACCCATAGTGACGGGAGAGGGAAGCACAATGAGCTTGGACATCCTCTCTCTGTAGGGTCCTCCACCCATAGTGACGGGAGAGGGAGGCACAATGTGCTGGGGCATCCTGTCTCTGTAGGGTCCCACCATACATGGTGATGGGGGATGGGTTCCCAATGAGCTGGGGCATCACATTCTGAGGTCACCTCTCCAGATCTATACCACCTTACACAGAATATACGCTGAAACCTCTAGACATGAAATGAAAGCTGACGTACGAGTGGAACACCTTCCACAGAGTCGGGTTCTGGAGACGCCACAGCTTCTTGACCACATGCCCGCTGACCGTCTTGGTGAAGCTGCTGACAATTTCCGAGAACTCACTGGATGTCTCGGGGATAAGAACTTTCTGTGAGGGAGAAGAAGAGAAGTTGTCACCTCCTGTCATGTGTCATCCTGTAGTCAGGGGTCACAGGGACTCTGTACATTACCTTACAGCCTTTCTCTGGCAGGGCCGACCTGTCCCATGACCTCGGATAGATGTCAGCCTTCAGGGGGGTCAGGGGGTCAGCGGCTGATGTCCGGGGGGCAGCGGCTGATGTCAGGGGGGATGCGGCTGATGTCCGGGGGGATGCAGCTGATGTCCGGGGGGAAGTGGCTGATGTCCAGGGGGATGCCGCTGACTTCAGGAGGGACTGAGGTGCTGATGATTTTGTACTAAAGGTATAAAAAGTAGAGGGTTAAAAAATAACATGGCGGCATCCTGTAGTGGATCCAAAAATGGCAACTGTATTCAATGATAAAACATCTAACAGTGACGCAACGTCAATGGGACCATTTTCGTAATTTGAGGACCGAAACGAAGCTTCAGTTTTAGATGTTCTGTGTTCTGCGGGCTTTGGCTTGTTATTCGGTGGTCGGACTGGTGATCAGGGGTCTATGCTCTGGCACCCAGCATATCGGTATTGCATTCGAGAGGTGCTACTTTCCTGATATAGATGATGTGATGGTCTCACCTTCCTCTCAGTAATTTTACATCTTCACAGCTCAGATATCTCGGTCTCCTCCGCACGTCCTTCTCCGTCTTGTACACAATGTTCCTCTGCTTCATTTCTGAAACAAGACAATTGTTAAAGGAGAACTTAACATCTTAAAGGGGTGTTCCACAAAAACTTTTTCACGTTTGCGTCAGGACATTAATGAGGGCTGAGGCCAAAGGTTTACCGACCATTGACAGAGACAGAGGACCAAACACCTTTGGCAATGTATGGCCACATCATGGACGCTCTTACCTCGGGAGTTAATCTCATAGCGCTGGTCATCAATAGTGAAAGGAATGATGGCGGTGCGATCAGAGAGATAGACGTTCTCCAGGTCTGAAGATGAAATAGTGGAACTCATTTCTTTCACGTTCTAAAAAAGAGAAAATTAAAAAAAAATATCTCGGAGATCTTTGATGTCTACCAGAACCCTTCCTTTCCCCCAACCCCCATAGCTGCACCCCTAAGGATGAGCGGGAGCCCCGCACCAACGTACATTATGGCCGTATTCTGTCCAGGAGCGGTATTCATCCCTACAGTACCACAGCCACTCAGTGGTCAGAACGTATTCAGGCGGCTTCATGACCGATGAGACGGTGGAGAGGCGACGGACGCGGTGCACGCCGGATCTCATAGTCACAAAGTCAACTGATTCTGCCCTGTGAACAACAAGTGGGAGGAGTTATCTGGTAATGCTACTATCACTATACATGAAACCTCACCCGCGGTTCTGTGCGTCCGTACCTGTCGATGTTCGGGTCGCAAAAGCCTTTCTCCACCTTCTCCATCTTGGAGATGTCTTCCCAGTTGGTTCCGTTGTATATCTGCCAGCGGTACGGCAGGTTGTAATGCATGTGCGGACAACACGCTGCAGATAGGAGAACCTTGCGTTACCCACCACAATCCTTCCCAACCAGGGGCTCCTCCTAATACCTCCAGGGGGCACTTACCTCCTAACTTACAGAACTTCCAAAGATTAGAAAGACAGATCTCCAGGACTTGGTCAGAGTCTTCTAAAAAATAAATAAATCACGTATTCCAATTACATCAAGGGCGGCAAATAGAAACCCCACATCTCCCACAATGCAATACACCAATAAGTCAATGCTGCTTACACCGGATGATAAGTTCTAGGTAGGTATTGAACGTGTAGGATCTTTCCTGCTTGATTCGGCCACTATACCCAACCATACTTACTTACATACTTACTTACCTTTGGGTGTTACTGTCATTTAACATTTCATAGAGACAACAACAAGAAAGTGAGGTCCACCAGCAGCGGGCAGCATAGGACGGAGGATGCAGGGTGTAGAGCCGTAATAAGAGTGCAGAATGGGCCTATATACCTGGCCATCAGAGGAGGCGCGTAGCAGGAGGTCACACAATATCATACAGTATGGGAATGTAGCGGAGGGATACCCCGAGGAGGAGAGAGAGGAATCCAACATGTTTCTGAAGCTCAGTGTCAATAATCAGGCGAGCAGGAATCGTCACAAGGGGATTGGCCACTCCTGCTGTATGTCATAGTGACCAAAACAAACAGCAAAGTGCTGTGCCATGGGCCGTGGTATATAGAGCAAAGCAGCTAGAATAAGGAGGGTAAAGAGGGTAAGTATAGTGAAGAAGGAACCAGGGGGGTAAGTAAAGTGCAGCAGAAACCAGGAGGGCAAGTACAGTGTAGCATGAACCCGGAGGGTAAGTACAGTGCAGCAGGAACCAGGAAGGTAAGTATAGTGCAGCAGGAACCAGAAGGGTAAGTACAGTGCAGCAGGAACCAAGAGGGTAAGTATAGTGCAGAAGGAACCAGGGGGGTAAGTATAGTGCAGCGTGAGGAATACATCCCACCCTGTCTCCATGTCAGTTGTATATAAGGACTATGGGACAATATGCAGCAGCATTACGTGATGTGGTGGTGGTATTGGCAATATATTCTCAAGGGGTCAGGCTGGGGGTTAGAGCTCATATTAACAGAAAAAAGGAGGGGTTGGTAAACTGTGCCACCAAAAGAGTCCTGCTAGGAATATTGAGTCACTCTATAACCAGACTGGAAAACCCCCAATAGGAGAATATATAGTAGGATATAGAAGGGGTATGTCACTGTTGTAAGACAGGAAAATAAGGAAAAATTGTCCGCACATCTTAGACTCTTTCAGTTTTTTTGACTGTTGTAAGACCGGCTGAGCGAAATCACCCTAGAGGGTGACTACATGAAAACCAAGGAAAAAATATGGAGGACACTGGGGTCTGGGGATACTGTACTGGGTCACCCAAAGGACTAACCAAATAGGGGAACTAAGGAGGTGAGGGTGTCAAGGATAAAGACAGGATCCTCCACACTTATGTCCTCCCAACATGGACTCAACCTGGTGGGTTACTGCACACGGGGACGGGAAGGACAGGTGCTACCCCAGAAACTATAGATGGGGAAAAAGAACACCAACACACTGCCAATACTGCTGCAAATACTATTTATTGATACAATCGACAAGGACATCCTGAAAAGCAGGTGTGAAAATGAGTGAGCAGGGTCCTGGGTCACTTGGCTCCATATTAGTAGTAAGCGGCTCCGCATTGTGCGTCCGACTCCTCCAGCATGTGCACTTCAGGGTCATAAGAAAATAGTAAAGAAAAAAGTCTAAAAGTAAAGAGTAATAAAGAGTGTAAATCATGTGGATAGTGAAGCGTCAAGATAAAGACCGAAAAAACAGGGAAATATAAAGACTAGAAGGAATCAAATTGTATCCGACTGTACCGTGTAGATGACATACAATGTATCACACGTTATCATGTAGAGAACCAAGTCTGAGGTACAGGTAAAGCCATGTGTTGATGGAGAATGTGTTACCTGTGTGGGGGTGAGGGGATGTGTCCCCCGTAGTGAGGTCACTGCAGGACGCACTGCTTAGGCAGGGGAGGTTTCCCTTTCTTCCGGTATGACATGGCCCGATTCCCGCTCTCCTGATGCCTGACTCTGAGATTCCGCAAGGTGGCTTCCTCTCCCTTCTCCTCTGGGTATATGTAAAATCCAGAGAAATAGGCATCACACTACTACATTCCCATATTGTACTGCTTGTATGGCGTTCTGCTACACGGTTGCACTTATGGGCAGGTATACAAACACATTCTGCCTTCTTATTACGGTTATATAATAGGTTCCCTACAGTAGGATTCACCTGCTTATTGCTTCCTCGTGTTCTGATTACAACGATTGTTATTCGCTGTTATGTAAAGTAACTTGTATGCACACAGATTACCCTGGCACATTTATTCTGTATGAGAATTCCTTTCACCATGGGGATGGGTATTATGTACAGAGAAAGGGTACCGCCATGGGGTCCAATCTCGCTCCCCCATATGCTGTTGCGTTTATGATTGCATGTCCATTATCTCTACAGCACGCTATAATCTGGTTGTATTTTATACATGGTATAATATGGATTAGGGGGGCACAAAAGACTATTGCGGTCTTCCACTCTGAATTGACTCTCTATATAACCTGTATATGATTATGGGAAAATAAAACATCAGAATTAATCATGAATTAGAAGAATACTCCGACATCGGGTAATACAAACCTACTTTGTGTCCCTGTCCGCCCCCTATTCTGACACCACAAAGAATCCACTTGTTTTGTGCAAAGTTTTCTCCCCTGCCACTACTTCCTAGTTGAGAAGTTGCTCAGTGCTACAATTCTCAGAATGCTTTACATTCCCTCGGTTTTTCATTACATCCTCTACACCTCTTCCCCAGCTCTCCTGTCAGTATCCTGCCCAGAACTGCTACAAAACGTTGTGCCACACAGCAGAACATTACAGATGCTGTATTCTTCTCCTGTCTTCTCCTCAGCCTGTGGCATTATCACACAGAAGCACGCTGCAACCACACATCATTCTCCCCTAAATGTCCCATGTACTCACGTCTCTTTGGAGGCAGGTAGGTGGCACCATTCGCTGATGATCTCTCCCACTGATAACTTAGATGTGAAGAGTTTGTAGTCACATCATCTAGCAGATCTTCGTGCAAAATGGATACTTTGTATAAGTCTTTAGGCTCCGCTTTTGTCACAGGTTTTACGTTGGCTTGGGGCTTACCAGAGGAGGAGGCAAGTGGAGGTTGTGGTTGGACTGGTTTTAGCCATTGGAGACCTTTGGTATGAGAATTTACCAGTCTGGTATCAGATGTTGATGGAGCACTAGGAGGACTTGCTGATGGGGGAAAAACTGGTTTGATGGTGGTAGTGACAACTGGTTGAGGTCTGTATGGGCTTGAAATGGGGGTCACCAGTTTGTCCTGAGGAACAGATGGACTATTAATATGAGACTCTACCAATCTGCTTGGTGTTGTAAGTAGCACTGGAGCAGTGGATGGGTTCACCACTGTGGGGGGAACTGGTTTCCTCTGAGTGACAGATGGACTATTAATAGGAGGATCTACCAATCTGCTTGGTCCTGTAGGTAGCACTGGAGCAGTGGATGGGTTCACCATGGTGGGGGGAACCGGTTTCCTCTGAGTGACAGATGGACTGTTAATAGGAGGATCTACCAATCTGCTTGGTCCTGTAGGTAGCACTGGAGCAGTGGATGGGTTCACCACTTTGGGGGGCACGGGTATAACAGAATCGGCAGCTGATGGGCTTCTCACAGGTAGTGTAACTGGTTTGCTGGGTCGAACAGCAGATGATGGAGGAGGATTAACTGGACCTTCAGTGGTTGGTTTTGTCTGAGGGGCAGAGGGGGTGGAAGAAGAAGACGATAATCCGGCTGGGAATCCTGTGGGTAGAAGTATTGATTTAATATGGGTCATAACTAGTGTTGAGCGGACTTGCCAAACTGTTTGGGTTTGGTAACATTCTCCGAACTTGAATGACTTAGGCCGCCCTAGGAGTCCGGGAAGACATGGATACAGTCATAGCTGGCATGGGTGGCCACCGAACTTCTCCAGTCGCTGGGAGTGAGTTCAGGTTCGGCGACCATTGCCAAACCCAAACATTTCATCAAGTTGGCTAAACACTAGTCATAACTTTAGTATAGATTAGTGGTGACGCATACTACGGGGAGCCGTACCTGGCTGAGCGGACTCTTTAGGTGGAGTCACCGGTAATGTGGACTGAACATCGGCCCTAGAATTCCCCACTTTGGATGTGTATACAGTCGGGGTTGGGTGATTCCTTCCTGATGACATCCCAGAAGAAAATCTTGAAGCTCTTCGATTGTTGGACTCCCCCAATGGGGAATTAAACCAATCGCTCAATATCCGAGCTTCAAAAGCTTCATCGTTATTCTCATCGTCTTCTCCAGAACAACAAAGCTGACTGTCCCCGCTCTCCGATGCTGGACGGCTGCCTGATCTCCCCCTGGACTGGAACCCTACAATAAACATCGGACATTGCTCCATCAATCTTCTCCTTACATGAGATAATAGGGCACAATGATAGGACGTTATTAGGAAACATGGCGGGGCTGTGATCACGTCATATTACTGTTATATCAGTGATGTCATACAGGGGGGCGGGGCTGTAATCACATATTATATTACTGTTATATCAGTGATGTCATACAGGGGGCGGGGCTATGATCACATATCACATTACTGTTATATCCATGATGTCATACAGGGGGCAAGGCTGTGATCATGCCATTATATTACTGTTATATCCGTGATGTCATACAGGGGGCGGGGCTATGATCACTTATATTACTGTTATATCAGTGATGTCATACAAGGCACTATGATTACATGTCATATTACTGTTATATCAGTGATGTTATATAGGGGCGGGGTTGTAATCACATATTATATTACTCTTATATCAGTGATGTTATACAGGGGGCGGGGCTATGATAACACATCATTATATTACTGTTATATCAGTGATGTCATACAGAGGACGGGGCTGTGATCATGCCTTTATATTACTGTTATATCCATGATGTCATACAGGGGGCGGGGCTGTGATCATGCCATTATATTACTGTTATATCAGTGATGTCATACAGGGGGCGGGGCTGTGATCATTCCTTTATATTACTGTTATATCAGTGATGTCATACAGGGGGCGGGGCTGTGATCATGCCATTATATTACTGTTATATCAGTGATGTCATACAGGGGGCGGGGCAGTGACTACATGTATAACTATCCCATACCTTCTCTCTGTTGTTGTTGTCCCCCCTGACTCTTGCCTCGTGCCCCACCCTGAGGATCCCCCTGTTTTCTGTTCCGGGGTCTTCCTCGTCCTCCTCCTCTGCCCCTCTGTGCTCCGGGCTGCCTCTTCTGCTGATCCTTCCTGCCCTCTTCCCTCAGTGTCTGGAGTCGTTCATTGTGTTTCACGTTACACAACATCTGAAAGTTCTGAACAGTCTTCTCAGACATATGACAGCGAGTGAGTAACAGATCAGAGCCGAACTCCAGGAGGTGGTGGGAGCGATTACAAGTGCGACGATTACATTCTCCTCGTATGAAGTAACTGCAAACGTGAAGCCGTGAGCAATCCTCACCGTGATCACACTCATTACATACATACTGCCGACACACCTGTACAATACAACAAAGGTCATATTACATAGATGGACAGTGTCAGAGTAATTATAGTAACCTATAGCTGATAGATAAAATAGGTAAATGATACCTGATGGCTGGGCTGTGCAGCAGCATGCACACCGGCCCTCTCCCCCACCCTACCTGATTGATGTAAGGGGTGGCCTTATTAGCCCCCTTGTATTGTTCTCACCTCTGGCAGTAAATTGTCATCATTCTGGAACAGGAGAACTTTTATTTCTTCCTCACTCAGTCCGCTGATCTCATTGGCCTTCAGCACCGTCCGGTTATGATCTGATGAAATATCATGGGAGAACGTGCACCGTGTCCTAAAACAGAGGAAACAAGTGATACAGGCTGTGGAGATGTCGTATCTAAGCCTGGCAAGTGAGATACTGTCTGCTGTCCTGTACATTACTCCCCGGCCACCTCCTCCTCCTCCTGTCCTGTACATTACTCCCCGGCCACCTCCTCCTCCTCCTGTACATTACTCCCCGGCCACCTCCTCCTCCTCCTGTACATCACTCCCCGGACACCTCCTCCTCCTCCTGTACATTACTCCCCGGCCACCTCCTCCTCCTCCTGTCCTGTACATTACTCCCCAGTCACCTCCTCCTCCTCCTCCTCCTGTAGATTACTCCCCGGCCACCTCCTCCTCCTCCTGTACATTACTCCCCGGTCACCTCCTCCTCCTCCTCCTGTCCTGTACATTACTCCCCGGTCGTCACCTCCTCCTCCTCCTCCTGTAGATTACTCCCCGGCCACCTCCTCCTCCTCCTGTCCTGTACATTACTCCCCGGTCACCTCCTCCTCCTCCTGTCCTGTACATTACTCCCCGGTCACCTCCTCCTCCTCCTGTCCTGTACATTACTCCCCGGTCACCTCCTCCTCCTCCTCCTGTACATTACTCCCCGGTCACCTCCTCCTCCTCCTGTACATTACTCCCCGGTCACCTCCTCCTCCTCCGGTACATTACTCCCCGGTCACCACCTCCTCCTCCTGTACATTACTCCCCGGTCACCTCCTCCTGTCCTGTACATTACTCCCCGGTCACCTCCTCCTCTTGTACATTACTCCCTGGTCACCTCCTCCTCCTCCTCCTGTCCTGTACATTACTCCCCGGTCACCTCCTCCTCCTCCTCCTGTACATTACTCCCCGGTCACCTCCTCCTCCTCCTGTACATTACTCCCCGGTCACCTCCTCCTCCTCCTGTACATTACTCCCCGGTCACCTCCTCCTCCTCTTGTACATTACTCCCCGGTCACCTCCTCCTCCTGTACATTACTCCCCGGTCACCTCCTCCTCCTCCTGTACATTACTCCCCGGTCACCTCCTCCTCCTGTACATTACTCCCCGGTCACCTCCTCCTCCTCCTGTACATTACTCCCCGGTCACCTCCTCCTCCTCCTGTACATTACTCCCCGGTCACCTCCTCCTCCTGTCCTGTACATTACTCCCCGGTCACCTCCTCCTCCTCCTGTACATTACTCCCCGGTCACCTCCTCCTGTCCTGTATATTACTCCCCGTCACCTCCTCCTCCTGTCCTGTACATTACTCGCCGGTCACCTCCTCCTCCTCCTCCTGTACATTACTCCCCAGTCACTTCCTCCTCCTTCTCCTGTACATTACTCCCCGGTCACCTCCTCCTCCTGTACATTACTCCCTGGTCACCTCCTCCTTCTCCTGTACATTACTACCCGGTCACCTCCTCCTCCTCCTGTACATTACTACCCGGTCACCTCCTCCTCCTCCTGTCCTGTACATTACTCCCTGGTCACCTCCTCCTCCTCCTCCTGTACATTACTCCCCGGTCACCTCCTCCTCCTGTACATTACTCCCCGGTCACCTCCTCCTCCTCCTGTCCTGTACATTACTCCCCGGTCACCTCCTCCTCCTCCTGTCCTGTACATTACTCCCCGGTCACCTCCTCCTCCTCCTGTCCTGTACATTACTCCCCGGTCACCTCCTCCTCCTCCTGTACATTACTCCCCGGTCACCTCCTCCTCCTCCTGTCCTGTACATTACTCCCCGGTCACCTCTTCCTCCTGTCCTGTACATTACTCCCCGGTCACCTCCTCCTCCTCCTGTACATTACTCCCCGGTCACCTCCTCCTCCTCCTGTACATTACTCCCCGGTCACCTCCTCCTCCTGTCCTGTACATTACTCCCCGGTCACCTCCTCCTCCTCCTGTACATTACTCCCCGGTCACCTCCTCCTCCTCCTGTCCTGTACATTACTCCCCGGTCACCTCCTCCTCCTCCTCCTGTACATTACTCCCCGGTCACCTCCTCCTCCTCCTGTACATTACTCCCCGGTCACCTCCTCCTCCTCCTGTCCTGTACATTACTCCCCGGTCACCTCTTCCTCCTGTCCTGTACATTACTCCCCAGTCACCTCCTCCTCCTGTACATTACTCCCCGGTCACCTCCTCCTCCTCCTGTACATTACTCCCCGGTCACCTCCTCCTCCTCCTGTCCTGTACATTACTCCCCGGTCACCTCTTCCTCCTGTCCTGTACATTACTCCCCGGTCACCTCTTCCTCCTGTCCTGTACATTACTCCCCGGTCACCTCCTCCTCCTCCTGTACATTACTCCCCGGTCACCTCCTCCTCCTCCTGTACATTACTCCCCGGTCACCTCCTCCTCCTTTCCTGTACATTACTCCCCGGTCACCTCCTCCTCCTCCTGTACATTACTCCCCGGTCACCTCCTCCTCCTCCTGTCCTGTACATTACTCCCCGGTCACCTCCTCCTCCTCCTGTCCTGTACATTACTCCCCGGTCACCTCCTCCTCCTCCTGTCCTGTACATTACTCCCCGGTCACCTCCTCCTCCTCCTGTCCTGTACATTACTCCCCGGTCACCTCCTCCTCCTGTCCTGTACATTACTCCCCGGTCACCTCCTCCTCCTCCTGTACATTACTCCCCGGTCACCTCCTCCTCCTCCTGTACATTACTCCCCGGTCACCTCCTCCTCCTGTCCTGTACATTACTCCCCGGTCACCTCCTCCTCCTCCTGTACATTACTCCCCGGTCACCTCCTCCTCCTCCTGTACATTACTCCCCGGTCACCTCCTCCTCCTCCTGTCCTGTACATTACTCCCCGGTCACCTCCTCCTCCTCCTGTACATTACTCCCCGGTCACCTCCTCCTCCTCCTCCTGTCCTGTACATTACTCCCCGGTCACCTCCTCCTCCTCCTGTACATTACTCCCCGGTCACCTCCTCCTCCTCCTGTACATTACTCCCCGGTCACCTCCTCCTCCTCCTGTACATTACTCCCCGGTCACCTCCTCCCGTACAGGATGAGGAGGTGTCTCTATGACATGTCAAAAGTTTTGTAAAACAACAGTGGCACTTTAAATTCTGTCTGGTTACTTAACAGTTAACTTTGTTTTGCTTGTGGTAACTCTGTGACTGGCGGGTCTTTCAGCCAGTCAGAGTGCAATGTTATCAGGCGTCCATGGTTGAAGGTCAGTATTTAACATCTACAGTGTGTTATTCGCTCACTGACTATTAGGTCTCGGTTTCCTAGCAAGCTCAGTGTGTTTCCTATGTTATCTGCTTTTTTTTGCTATCTGTTCTTGCTGACCCATTGTTTCCTGTACCCTGACTATCCCTGCTTGCTTTCCACCTGCCCTGACTATTGACCTGACTATCTGTTTGCCTCCATCTTTGTACCTTGCTGCCCTCTGGTTGTGACCTGGCTTTCTGTCCCTGCGTTTTTGTGTTTGTCTGTCTTGTCCTTGTTCTGTGTGCCACCATATATAAGTTAGGGACTGCCACTGTGGTTGTCCGCAGCCGTTTAGGGCTGAATGAGGCAAGTAGGCAGGGACAGTGGGCGGGGACTAGTGCAGGGTCCACTGTCTGTGTCTTCCCCGCCTCTTTACTGACCAAGTCATAACAATACTATCCCTGTTCACCTACCTTCTGCCCTGCCGGCACTTGCCCCGTAGATAGTGTCGGCACAGGTGCAGTTTGTCGCACTCCTCTTCTTCTTCATACTTTAGATATTTGGCACATATCCTCACGGGGCTTCGGGCCAGGACCAGCTCCCCGACCACAGGGAACTTCTGAGGTTCATCCTGTAGGATTTCTTCTATCTGTTCAATGGGAAGCTCCAAGAAGTCGGCCAACAGATCCCTGTGTAGCTGACCCCCCTGTGAGCACAGAACCTGGGTCAAGAAGCGGCTGACTGTGGGGTCTGACATGATGCCGGGGTCCTGGACTTCTATGTTTAGTAATCGCCTTGTGCTCAGCACTGTGCCTGTACAGACACAGCCTCCTCCTACAGAGGGTGGATCCTTCACTGACTGAATCCACGAGAAACAAAACTAAGCAGCTGAGCCTGCGCAGCAGTGCCGTATCTGTTTCCATTCTGCCGCTGTCTTACAGAGGACATTACTGGCACATTTACTGGTATCTTTTTGTGTCCCATTTGGCTCGGTCTCCTGTTACTGTTACCATCCATTGTCTGTGCCATCCTCATATTATTGCTGTAAATACGGATTCTGGTAAAATGTCCTTCTCCAAATGTTCAGTTTGTATTCATAAAATAAAATAAAAAAATAAGATAAAATAAATTCTGTAACTCGGACGTCCCCTTCCTCTCCCCAC
Source organism: Dendropsophus ebraccatus (assembly GCF_027789765.1). Lineage (NCBI taxonomy): Eukaryota > Metazoa > Chordata > Amphibia > Anura > Hylidae > Dendropsophus > Dendropsophus ebraccatus. The sequence continues at coordinate 4,812,873 of NC_091454.1, read as the reverse complement.
CTTTCACACAGCCATAGTGCCTCAAGCATTAATAATGCCGCACTTCGTACCCTACACAGTAGTAGTGCAAAATGGGATAGTGCCCCCTAACTAATAGAGACCACATACAGTAGTCTCCCTTTGTGCCCACATATAGTTGTAGTCTCCCTTTGTGCCCCCATATAGTTGTAGTCTCCCTTTGTGCCCACATATAGTTGTAGTCTCCCTTTGTGCCCACATATAGTTGTAGTCTCCCTTTGTGCCCACATATAGTTGTAGTCTCCCTTTGTGCCCCATATAGTTGTAGTCTCCCTTTGTGCCCCATATAGTTGTAGTCTCCCTTTGTGCCCACATATAGTTGTAGTCTCCCTTTGTGCCCCCATATAGTTGTAGTCTCCCTTTGTGCCCCCATATTGTTGTAGTCTCCCTTTGTGCCCCCATATAGTTGTAGTCTCCCTTTGTGCCCCCATATAGTTGTAGTCTCCCTTTGTGCCCCCATATAGTTGTAGTCTCTCTTTGTGCCCCCATATAGTTGTAGTCTCCCTTTGTGCCCCCATATAGTTGTAGTCTCCCTTTGTGCCCCCATATAGTTGTAGTCTCTCTTTGTGCCCCCATATAGTTGTAGTCTCCCTTTGTGCCCCCATATAGTTGTAGTCTCCCTTTGTGCCCCCATATAGTTGTAGTCTCTCTTTGTGCCCCCATATAGTTGTAGTCTCCCTTTGTGCCCCTATATAGTTGTAGTCTCCCTTTGTGCCCCCATATAGTTGTAGTCTCCCTTTGTGGCCCCATATAGTTGTAGTCTCCCTTTGTGCCCCCATATAGTTGTAGTCTCCCTTTGTGCCCCTGCAGTGTCCCAGAACAGCCCTTCTTATGCTCACACTTTTATTACAACCAGCTCTGTTCTGGAAAGCTATGGTCCACTGCAAACTGCGTGTATTGTGTTACCCTTCTCAGTATTCAGGTCTGCTATTTCATTCATTTATTGCATGTGTATTCAGGTATCAGTGTCTAAAGGTGTTATGTCGCCTCCTAGTGTTCAAGGATGGTATTTCTCATGTATATTTCTCTGTATATGCCTAATGGTGTGATGATGCAATTGCTGGATGTCACGTGACTGTGCCCTGCTTCCATGGTAACACCAATGGTCATCCAGCTTTTGGCTGGGGTTAACATGTGACTTTCTGTCCTACCTCAGTCTATTCCCCACCATCAAGGGGATAGGTTGTGTTAGTCCTCTCTCCCTGCTAAGAGAGAGGCCTGCGTGTGCTCTGCTGCTCCAGTCCGCTGGCTGTGTTCCTGTCTCAAGTCTCAAGATTCTCATCTGGGTGTCGATTCTTCAGTCATTCTTCAGTTAGTCTCATCATCATCTTCTCTAATCATCAACAGCAAGTATTTCATTCAAGTCTCATTCCACCCAGCATCTCTACTTCAGTATCACTACTACTCCCATCATTCAGCACGCTACTCTCACAGCCTATTGCAGCATCACCCATTACTCTGCTTTATTCAACATTGCCTTAATCCCGGTTGCATCCGGAGAGACTGTTGCTACTAGTTACCACCGTTACAATAAATATACAACTACTGTTGTTTCTGAACCTTGGCATTGGTGTGATCATTGGTGCCCTGACTAAGGACAACGAGGAATCGCATGCCCAGTATTCCCGCATGGTCAGGAGCCCGGTTTCCAGCTGTATCACCCTTGTGCCTACACCGTGACCACACTACATCCTACAGCTGCCCCGGTTCCTGCACCCTCACAACATCTACACTGCGGAGTGGCCCCTAGGGGCCAGGGCGTTGTACCCCCATATAGTTGTAGTCTCCCTTTGTGCCCCCATGTAGTTGTAGTCTCCCTTTGTGCCCCCATATAGTTGTAGTCTCCCTTTGTGCCCCCATGTAGTTGTAGTCTCTCTTTGTGCTCCAAAACAAGTTAATCATTAGGAAGCCCCCCTCCACTAGGTAAGCAAGTAAGTAAACCCCATTAGGTAGGTAGCCCCTCAATTCCTCCCTGTAGGTAGGTAGTTAGCCCCCTCATATTAGCTTGGCAGGTAGATAGGTAGGTAATATGTAGCCAAAGCCACAAAAAGACTGAACACTTGTGTCAGCACCTTGTGTGCTAGTTTGGTTTGTGTCCCAGAGGACCTGGGTTACTTCCCTGATGGCTGGGCCGGTGCTTCCCCTGTGGACCCCCTAAGCTTTCCCTATGCCCCTGAGTTGCTAGTCAGTTGCCAGGAAAGCATGGATACAGCCTATGGTATATGGTATATGGATACAACCTATGGCAGGGATAGGGAACCTTCGGCTCTCCAGCTGTTGCAAAACTACAATTCCCATCATGCCTGGACAGCCAAAGCGAAGCTGGAGGGGCGAAGGTTCCCCATCCCTGGCCTATAGTATATGGATTTAGCTTATAGGCTATGGTATATGGATAAAGTCTATGCCCTATGGTATTTGGATACAGCTATGGTATATGGATACAGGCTATGGCCTATGGTATATGGATAAAGTCTATGCCCTATGGTATATGGATACAGCCTATGGTCTCCGGTGTATGGATACAGTCTATGGCCTATGGTATATGGATACAGCCTATGGTCTATGGCTGTATCCATGTTTTCTAGGACTCCTTAGGACGGGATCCAACTTCTCCGGACTCCGGTAGTCTAATGCTGAGCGTTTAGTTTCCAGTAAACCCTTCATCGCTGATCCGGACCCCTCTGTGGACACGCGTCTTGTTTGCAGGAGCAGAAAGTGAATCGCACTAAACAAGCTTCACAAGAGCGGCTGCACAATGCAAACACCAAGAACAAACAAGACTAGACTAACATGGATGAAAAGCATAAAAACAAAAGGTCTTGTGTGGTATTACATCTCAGCTCCATTTACTTCAATGGAACTGAGCTGCAATACCACACACAACCTTAGGACAGGGGTGGCGCTGTTTGTGGCAGTTATGTTTAGCTAATCCTGGATAACCCCTGTGATTATCATATTGGTGCTCTGCTATCACAGTCTGGATGTGACAGGCAGTAATAGTGGAGCGTATACTGAGGCCTGCAGGCGCTAATGGACACCCTGGGATTTCCTAGTCGCGGTGCTGACTGGACTGGAGACAACCACCTACATCTGATGCCAGTCATACACTGTGCCGTGTGTGTGAGTGTGTATATATATATATATATATATAGTATATGTACTGGTTTGCTATGTGATCTCTTCAGATTTCTCGTCCTAGATGCTGACACACCTTCACTGACTTCTTCCTGTTGTGTTGCTATTGCTGAGTCTTTGCCTTTTGTAGTTTGTCCCTCCTGTCTCCCTGTACCCCTGCTGTGATGATGTAACAGGCTCCTCCCCTCTTCTTCCTTCCAGCAGCCATTTTCTCTACCCTTTATGTACTTCCAGGGATCCTGGTAAAACCATCAGCTTTTCATCACAGTTTTGAGTGAATTTACAAGATTTCAGCCCAGAATGATCCGCTGCGTCTTCCTGGATGTCTGTGTGGATGACGCTGGCTGACACATATACCGTGGTGTGGTATTGTCTCCTGCTCCTCACATCTACAGTCTGGGTATAGAGTTTGAATAGGATTTGTATTCTAATGTATCCCTGATGCTGTCGATGTCCCGCTGGGGTGGAGGAGATTTTGTGTCATTGTCTAATGCTGAAATGAGAAATCACAAATGTATAAGAGGGAAAATTCCAGGTTTATTCCCATGTAATAATCATCATATAATCACACATCCTTATTAGTGTCTCAGTGATGTCATAGAGGGGCGGGGCTGTGACTACCTCTCAGACGTGCTTGGGTATAGGGTGTAACACCAGTTAATAGCGATGATTTATCGGGAGTGGAGTTTCCCTTTAAATCTGTTTCTACATTGAAGAATAGTCGTGCTCGGCCATAAACACGTCAGCGTTACACTATGATAGTAAGTAAGGGTAGGGCTGTATCCTCAGACTGGCTGATACCAGCTGAGGTCATCTCCTAAAGTGACCCAGTATTTATGGAGAATCCCTCGAAAAATGTTAACCTTTCAGAAGTTACGTATTCAAGTAGAATTGTAGATTACTCAAACAAATTCTGATTCTTTCATTATAATATATTATATAGAAGTTTTTCGCCAGTGATCATGATCCACAGAGGATCAGGAGGGCGATAAATACGCAAGACGGACCGGAGTCCAGATATACGAGAGCAGGACGGGATATCGTCCAGAAAACCTTCCAACCAGCGGAGGTGCCAGTGCCGTGCAGTGTTACCATGGGCTCCCTATGCTGTGCAGTGTTACCAGGGGCTCCCGGCGCCGTGCAGTGTTACCAGGGGCTCCCGGCGCCGTGCAGTGTAACCGGGGAGCTCTCAATACCACTGGCCCTAAAGCTTCAGGGGCCCGCAGGCACAGGTTTACCGGCATTAGATCCCAACAAATCAAATGATGTCACCACGCCTGCATGATGACCTCACTAATCCTCGCCTAGGGGCTCAGGGGCCCATCAGGCTTCTCTAGGGTGCACCCCCAGATTAAAGTAAATTAAATTGGGGTGCATCCCCATAAACATCGATTTTAGTTAAGAGTAAAGGACGAATTGATATCCCTACTATACACCTTCATCTCAGTGGATGAATGTAATATTCTGTGTCACATCCAGAGCTGCATTCACCATTCTGCCATCACTACAGCTCTCTGCTGCCCCCTAGTGATGCATTTTGAGAGATGTAATGTTTCCAAAAAAACTCTACATCTCCTTGGATACAGCGCACCAAGGACAGCGGCCCTCTGATTGGTCAGACAATGTGTCACACCTTCATAATCATCATTTCAGGTGTGGAAACTATCAGATTGTTCTAATCTTTGTTGCACCGGATCAGGTTTCAAGAGACATCTCGGGTTCGATCAGCAGATAACGCAGGATTTCTTCTGTTCTTCGTATTCCAGGAGATACTCGGGGTAAATCTGATGCTTCTCAAACACCACAAAGATGGACGGGTTCATCATGGCGTCCACACAAGAGTCATAGTACCGCGTGCTGCTGCCGGGTCTTAGCGGCGGGCGCTTTGTTTGGGGATTACCAATCGTGTATTCTCCCACCAAAACACAAGCTACGAACATGGACCGTGTCCCGCCAGATGTCGGTGTGGAGTAGTTGTGGGAGTAGGAGGCGTCTCGGGCAAAGTAACTTCCTATGGAGAGAATGTTAAAAGGTTAATGAAGTCAGATATTATAGTGGCACCCAAAGCTGTCAGAGTCACAGATTGCAACATTGTTACTGATTTCAAAGTTTGAAGCAAAGTTGGGGTTGGTCTGAACCGAACCTTAAACGAACTGCACTAAAAGAGAATGTAAATATACACAAAAGAAACTGGCGGGAGAGAAAGCAAGTGGGATACATGTATTGAAAGCAATAAATGTCAGTGGATTTACTGTGGTGGAAAAACAACCTCTCACCCCTCCTGTGTGCTATGACATTCCTTCATTTTTGTTATTACCAGTGTAGTACTATGATCCCCTCCTATTCAGGCTGCTGCCATGCGCAGTCCTTGCCCAGTTGGTACCCTATTGTCCTGTCACTGCTTTCAATATGTGTATGTCAACTGCTTTCTCCCCCGCCAGCTTCTTTTGTGTATATTTACCTATGACAGCATGTTTTCGTTCCAATGTTGCTGTTTTTAGTTTTCAACAGCAACATTGGAACGTGCTGTAATAAGTACATATACACAGAAGGAGCTGGTGGAGGGGAAAGCTCTTGGCATATGGGGTAATGCACCAGCGGGAAACACCGGGGACCTGTAGTAGGACACAGGGGGAGCGCGGACAGGTAAGCATAGCTTCTTTTTTGTTTTTATATGTATTAAATTGTGCAGCTGCCATATTTACAAACCCCTTACAAACTTACTGTATTGTAACATACAAGTGCGGCCGCCATCTCTACGAACTTGTTATGAACTTTTCAGAAAGTTTGGTTTGTTACCGAACCAAATTTTTTTTCAAAGTTCGTAATGAATATCGGTTTGTGAACTTCGGTTTGCTCATCTCTAGTCTCCTGTATTGATACATGTTAAGGGGACAAAGGCGACATCTGATTGGCCACAAGGGTCAAGGTCACTAGGGTTCATGGGAAACAGCCCTCCAATCAGAGATTCTCTGTACATGTCACTTCCTACCTTGTCCATACACAATGCCATTGCTTCCACAGAGGCGCCAGTCAAAGTTCTGGTTGCAGATGGCGTTGATGTGTGATATGTCTGTGCCATGAAACAGACGCATTTCTTTCACATCTCGTCCCTGATTTACTTTTGTCATCTGCTCTTTTTGCCTAAAAAGCAAGAAATTTTATTACAAAACTGAAACTTTGCTCATACTGGAGGGCAGTGGGGTCATCACGGTGGCCCAGTGTCTCCTCACTATGGGTGGGGGTCTCTAAAGAGAGAGGATGATAAAGGGAACGGCCACCGGGCCACCATAGGCTGGGGAATTATGCTGCAGGGCCACCTCTCCTTATCTATACCTATACACAGGGTATATACTATACCCTACACGCCTGAGGGATGACTTACCATTGGAACACCTGCCACAGAGACGGGTTCTGGAGACGCCACAGTTTCTTCACCACCTGCCCGCTCACCGTCTTGGTGAAGCTGTTGACAATTTCTGAGAACTCGCTGGATGTCTCGGGGACAGGAACTTTCTTTGTTGGAGAAGAAGAGAAGTTATCACCTCCTGTCAGGGGCATAGCTAGGCCCCATAGCAAAAAATTTAAGGGGCCCCCCTCCCCTATGCATAACACAAAGCACTGCATATATATATATATATATATATATATATAATATATATATACAGTGTGTGCTCTGTGATGTTCCTGGCTGCAGCTACAAGAGTGACTGGCAGAGCAGAGAGAGCCAATGGCTGCTTGCTATGACAGTCCACTGTTTTTACCTGTAAGGGACCATTAGGAGCTCTTATGGTTAAATACATAGATGCAGGAGCAGTCTACATTCTGCTTAACCCCTTATGTACTGCAGTGTGTAAGTAACCCAAAGTTCAGAAGACAAAGAGATATTTGCTTTACTGCTGGTGCACTGATAACCCCTGACCTCTGCATGGAGCTCTGCACATTTTTTTCCTACTTTGCAGCTGGAGAACAGAGGTTATCAGAGCAGTGAAGCAGAGATCTGTCTTCAGCTTGTTAACCCTGCATGTGTGTGGTGAGCCCCCGGATGATGATGATGATGTAGTGGTGGGACGGCTGGTCACTTGCTAGGTGGAAGTGTGACACCACTTTGTGCGATGGATGGCCGAGATACAGCCGGACCCTGTAGTGTTGTCACGTGACGCCAGTGCCTGGTGGGCACGCCTGCTTTTTTAGTGTAAGGCCGGTTGTACCCTTCTCCCCTGTGGTCAGTGTCCTGTCGGGTTGTTGCCTGGTCCCTTGGGATAGTATAGTCACAGGTGGCCAGAGTGGTGTAGTAACCCTCCCGAATCGTGGTAGGACCTGCCACCCACAGAAAGGGGACATGTCCCAAGGTTACGGTATAAGTGCTGTGCAGGTGGTGGTGAATAATCACAGACTCTGTAATATCGGTGACTTGCTTTACTCTTTGTAAATGTGCAGCAGGTGATACAACGAATCTTCAGGTACACGTAATACAGTTCCAATAAATACACGAACATAGAACCACCAGATCTGTGGGATAAGTGCTGAGTAGGATGTAGTAGAGTTGATAAGGTTGCACTGAGGTAGTAGAGAGGAGGGTGCTGTGAGAGTCTCAACCCAATTAGTAATGTGCTCTGCCGGGAGGTTGGAGTGTAGAGAAGAATACTTGTAGAATGAGGAGAAGAAGAAGAAACAACCTGTTCCTGCATTTTGACCTTGTCTATAGTCTTCACACCACCTTCAGCCCATTAGCTTCGGCTGAACCGTACTGATGGGTGACACAGGCCCCAGACCCTGTTACCTGGGATGAGCGGAATGGTTAGAGTTGCTAAGTACACCCGCGCTGCAAGATGGAGTTCATAGACTTTACTTAACTTTGCTCCTCCCGAATCAGTTCCTAGCTCTTTGGCTTTTCTACGGAGACTGTCCTGCACTGTACTGACTGGGTTGAGGTTATCTGTAGGCTAGTCCTCTCCTGAAGGGCTTAGCAGCGCATCACACAGCGTGTGTGGTGCCTCTAGAAAAAAGTTAGTAAGGAGGCTCTGCTCTGCGTCCTACCCATGCGGGATACTGACTAGTAACTCACTTGTGACTTGGAGGCTCCTCCCCTTCCTGTCCAGCGTGTGTGTGTGTTGTGGTTAGGTGGAAAGAGTGCAATAGGAAAACAGAACAGAAAAGAGAAAATAGGTCAGAAGAAAGGAGAAATCCCACTGGACAACAGAATCTGGTGCATAGACAAACAGTAACCCTTTAGTATACTTCAGTGGTGCAGCTTCTAGACCAATGATGGCTAACCTTGACACTCCAACTGCAATTCCCATGATACCTGGGCTGCCAAAGCCATATCTTTGGTTGTTCAGGCATGATAGGAATTGTAGTTTTGCAACAACTGGAATGTCAAGGTTAGCCATCACCGTTCTAGACTTTAGTTAGACACTATAGCGACATCTAGTGGTCCTCTTTAGTAACACAACAGTTATAGTAACATCACAAATAAGTACAGACTTTCACGAGGGGTGTAAAGAATAGCAACACCCACAGTGGGACACCACACATGTAAGTAAACATTGGGTCACTTACACACTGCAGTACATAAGGGGTTAAGCAGAAGGACACACACTCTTACCTTTTGCCCCAGGCACCCCTCCTGCAAGGGCCCCATAGCAACTGCCTACACTGCCTCTATGGTAGCTATGCCACTGCCTCCTGCCATGTGTCATCCTGTAGTCACAGGTAACAGGAACTCAGTACATTACCTGACAACCTATATCCGGCAGAGCCGACCTGTCCCATGTCCTCGGATAGATGTCAGTCTTCAGAGGGGATGCGGTTGACTTCAGAGGGGATGTTGCTGACTTTGCTGCTGATGATTTTGTACTAAAAGAATAAAAAAGTTTGAGGATGAAAAGGTAACGACACCACCTGGTAGCAGATCCAGCAACTTTAAAGTGTCACTGTCGTGAAAAATGTTTTTGCAGAAATCAATAGTCCAGGCGATTTTAAGAAACTTTGTCATTGGGTTTATTAGCCGAAAAAGCAGTTTGAAACTCTCCCCCCGTCTTCATTGTTCTCCTATGGACAGAGCTAAATAAAAGACCAAAACAGGACAACAAAGAGTTAATCTACAAATACCTCTCCCGTTATCTCCTCTGACAGTCAGCACTGACCTCTCTGAGCTCTGATTACAGCTATCACCCAGCTCCGTGCCTGTAATCCTCTGTTATCTGCTTTCTGCTGCCGGCTAACTCCCTCCTTCCTCCTCTCCCTAGAACAGACTGACTCATGCAACAAGTCACAATTTCCTGATTTTTTTTTGCAGTGGATGGAAAGGAGGAGAGAGGGGGGACCTGGGAAAAGGCTTTTTACATGCAGATAATGGCATATTTGGCTAATAAACCCAATTACAAAGTTTCTTAAAATCGCTTGGGACTACTGATTTCTGCAAAAAAAAAAAAAAAATACGACAGTGACTCGTTAAGTAATCTAATATAGAAAACTGTGTCGTAGCCAGATTCCAGGTAAGCTTCTTGTAGCCAGATTCCAGGTAAGCTTCTTGTAGCCAGATTCCAGGTAAGCTATGAATGCTCAGGTCTGGATCATTTTGGTTGACGTTTAATTAATTTAGCCTTTAAAAGATCCAGAGAATTGCAATCTCTGTGGATTTTGTGTGATGTTTAACCCTGTCCAAGTGTTGGCTGTTTAGTTCCATGTCGCTCTCTCAGTTCCTGTCTGGTTTATCCTGATATTGGTACATGGAACTCCTAAGTCTTGTTTAGTGTGTTTCATCTGCTAATCTCAGAATTTTGTCTTAGTGGTTTCTTGTTGTTTGTTCTGACATAGTCATAAGGCTGGTGCAGGAATATTACAGGAGCAGTGAGGTTAGTTTAGGGAGAGATCTAGGATAAGATTAGGGAGAGTTAGGGTCCTATTCCACGGGCCGAGGAGGGCCCGATCAACGATGTAAACTAGCGGCGATCTGCTAGATCGCCGCTCGTTTACTGGGCCTATTCCACGGCCCGATGATCGTTGAGCGAGGGCTGCAAGGACATCGTTACTGATCTCCTTGCAGCCCCTGCAGCATCATACATTACCTGGCTGCAGGGCTTGTCCTCCGCTCAGTCTCCTCCCCTGGTCCCGCGCTCTATCTTCCGAATGGCCGGTCAGCTGAAAGGCCACACCTAGCCAATCACAGTCCGCGGCGGTCCCGGCCTGTGATTGGCTGAGCGCTCCGTCAGCTGACCGGCCATTCAGAAGATAGAGCGCGCGGGACTCGGGGATGAAGACAGCGCAGAGAAGAAGCCCTGCAGCCAGGTAATGTATGATGATGATGATGCTGCTGCTGTTTCTTCTCAAATCGTCGGTCGCCCGCCGCGCACCTCTATTCAACCGTAGCGATGCGCGGTGGGGGAACGATGATTTTAGGTCTGGCTGATCGTTCTCTCTATATCACCGAACGATAATCGGCCGAATCAGGCCAAATGGGGCCGATCCGGCCGATTATCGTTACTGTGGAATAGGGCCCTTAGTTCAGGTCTATTTGTGTGTTTTTCGCTCCTGGCCACAGTCATTATCATCCACTTGTATAATCATCTGTTCCATCATTACCATCTTGTTCTTGTTACCTTCTTATTTTGATATGTGCTTGTATGCTTTTCCTTACAACTGCTGGCTGGTCATTCTATTCTGCCCTACCATAAGTCCTGAGTGTATCTGAGTACTGGGGGCCATTGTTGGGACCCAGGAGAAGTTACTGCTAACATGGAGCTCTCCTGTCTATATCTTTACCTTCCCTTCAGTATTTTCACATCATCAAAGCTCAGATATTTTGGTCTTCTGCGCACGTTCTTCTCCGTTGTGTACAGAAGATTCCTCTGCTTCATTTCTGAAACAAGACAATTGTTCAGGAGAACCCAACATCTTAAAGAGCTATTTCAAAATTGCTCATTCGAGTTCATGTGAATACAGGACATTATTAGGTGTTCGGGCCATTGACAGAGAACTGTGGCCTCTCATGAACCGACCCCACGTGGGTAACAATGCAATTTATGGACACATTATAGATGTCCGTACCTTGGAAGTTGATCTCATAGCGTTGGTTGCCAGCAGTGAAAGGAATGACGGCGGTGCGATCGGAGAGATAGACGTTCTCCAGGTCTGAAGACAATATGGTGGAGCTTACTTTTTTTACATTCTACAAAGAGAGAAATTCATGAAAAATATTTTATTTAAAGGGCAGTTCTGATCTTTTTTATTCCACCCAACTGGAATGTATCAGACCCCCCAACTATATGGGTGAGACTTTATGGCTCCTGGGGGGGCAACAATCACGGCCACCCCATAACTGCACCCCTGAAGATGATTGGGTGCCCTGGGCCAACTTACATTATGGCCGTATTGTGTCCAGTTGCCATATTCATCCTTCCAGTACCACAGCCACTCAGTGGTCAGAACGTATTCAGATGGCTTCATGACAGATGAGACGGTGGAGAGGCGACGGATGCGATAAAAGCTAGACTTCATATTCAGAAAGTCAATTGATTGAACCCTTAGAATGACAAATGGGAGGAGTTATCTGGAAATACCCCACAAAAGTGACACCACACAACACCAGGGCTCCATCATTGGGCACAAAGTCTCATCATTCAGAGGGTGTCCCCTTTAAAGCCTGTTGTATAACAATCTGATGAATGGTCCTGGAAAGCTCGTACCTGTCAACCTTCGGGTCGCAGTAGCTCTTCTCAACCTCTTCCATATCGTCGGAAATATCTTCCCAGTTGGTTCCTCTGAAAATCTGCCAGCGGTATGGCAGGTAGTAATGCATGTCCGGGCAGCGTCCTGTGAATTAAAGAGAATTCTACATTGTTCATTGCTGTGCAAATCCAACCAGGGTCTCTATTACTCCAGGGGGGCTACTTACCTCCTAACTTGCAGTGTTTCCAAAGATTAGATAGACAGATCTCTGGGATTTTGTCAGACTCCGCTAAAAAAAAAAAGTAAAGAAAAAATACCCCAGTCACATCTAGAGTTAAACCACTTTGGGGAAGTATCTTGAGAGTTAACAGGAATGCAGCAGAATGGTCTATGAGTCTCCGCACACCTCTATGGTTCCCTCCCTGAGAAGAAGCATTACCCCATCAGGGCCACAACACAGGAATCCCTGCAGCCAGCCAGAACCCTTCTCTGTACTGACAAACCATGCCACAGCCGTGTACAGATGGGTCATATTTTGAGGATTTTTGTCTGTCACTGTTAATTTCAAGAAATTTTGTTTTAAATCCAATTTGGTCAAACTGGCAGAGTACAGAGGAGGGTACCGCCATGGGGTCCAATGTTGCTCCCCCATATACTAATGCATTCCTAATTGCAATTGAACTGGATTATATCTACAGCCATCTATTATTTTAAAAACATACTTAATTCTAGTTGTTTTACAGACAGTACAATGTGAATAATTTTGGGAGGCAATGAGGACTCCATCGTGGTGCTCCCCTCTTATATTAACTGTATATATATCTGGAATTGTGTGCATATATATGTTGAGATCTATGAGGCAGGATGCCTATTGTCTTAGATATATTTTGGTTGGGCCATGCATTAACTATTGAATTGTTTAGTGCTGTTTCCACATTTAGTTCGGGGGTCTCCTCACTGATAATTTTTAACCCACAAAAAGTGGGAACCAATCAAATAGCTCTACTCCTGGATTCCTGGTACTTACGTTTTTTTGGAGGCAGGTAGGTGGCTCCACTCACAGATGTTGTCTGTGGCTGATGACCTATACGTGAAGGATTAACAGTCGCAACATCCTGCACATCCTTATGCAAAAACAACGCATCATATACGTCTTTGAGGTCCGCCATTGATATTGGTTTTACGCTGGCTTGGGGCTTATCAGGCGTTGTTGATGGCGCACTCGAAGGACTTGCCAAGGAGGAGGATCCCAATTTGGTGACAACCTGTTGAGTGCTGTATGGGCTTCCAGTCGTGGGGGTCACTGGTTTATCATGAGGAACAGATGGATCTTTTGTAGGTGAGTCTACTAATCTGCTTGGTCTTGTAGGTAGTACTGGAGCAATGGATGGGTTCACCACTGTGGTGGACACCGGTTTAACCGAATCAACAACAGATGGGCCATTAGTAGGAAGACTGACCAGTTTGCTTGGTTCAGCAATGGATGTAGGTGGAGGATTGACTGGACCTACATTGGTCACTGGTGCAATGGACGCCTTTGGAGGGGTAGATGAAGTAGAAGATAACAGTGAATTCCCGACTGAAAGTCCTGTGGGTGAAATTATAGTTATTATGGGTCATAAGCACATCTCGATTATAAACATTAACTCCAGGGAGAAGTACCTGACTGAACGGAAGGCACATTAGGTGAAGTTGTTGGTAACATGGTCTGGACGTTGGCCTTAGATTTCCCCAAATAGGATGTGTATACAGATTGGGTTGGTTGGTACATTCCTGATGACGTAACAGGCTGTACAATGGAAGAACATTTTGCTGCCATCTTCAGCATTGAAGCTCCTCGGTCATTGGACTTGTTCGGCTCAAAATTAATCCAGTCGTTCATTATCCGAGTTTTCTGAGCTTCATCACTATCATCATCGTCGTCACCAGACCAACTAAGATGACTCTCCCCACTCTCTGACACTGGGCGGCTGGCCGATCTTCCATTGCGATGGAACCCTAAAGAAATACCACTATTAAACACATGAAATGGAGTCGACCATAATCAGGAGCCCAAATGAAGAAGGAGGTTCCTCCACTGCTGATCACCCCTGAGTGCCAAGGCGAAGGCAACTGATAGGATTGGATTGCTCTTATAGGGAAAAAGATTGATATCGAAGATGTCATACAGTGGGTGGGACTGTGACAAACTCTGACATGATATAGGGCTGTTGTCGACAGGAATGGACTCCTAACTCTATTATGGTATCTATGTACACCAGTATACTTATCCCTCACCTGTTCTTTCTTGTTGTCGTCCTCGACTCCTGCTCCGCGCCCCATCCTGAGCTGCCCCCATCCTTCTGTTAAAGGGTCTTCCTCCTCCTCTGCCCCTCTGTGCTCCAGGCTGCCTCCTATCCTGATCCTTCCTGCCCTCTTCCCTCAGTGTCTGGAGGTGTTCATTGTGTTTCACGGTACACAGCATCTGAAAGTTCTGAATAGACTCCTCAGGTATATGACGGCGAGTGAGTAACAGATCAGAACCGAACTCCAGGAGGTGGTGGGAGCGTTTACAAGTGCGACGATTACATTCTCCTCGTGTGAAGTAACCGCAAATGTGAAGCCGCGAGCAATCCTTACCCAGATCACACTTGTCATGTAGATACTTCACACACACCTGCGGGAGAGAATAAAAAGCTCTACTCATATACAGAATATATACAAGTATTATACAGCATCTGATGGACCTGTCTCCCCCTGCCCTGAGCTTATCTGCATGATGCCATCCCGAATAAAGTAACCTACTGCTTGAAGATTGGTGAGTGCCGCTGGTTATTATCTTTTACTGTCATACGTAAAGACTACACTCTGCAAACCATTCTCAGGACCACTGATAGTCGATAGTGCCGACATCTCTTCTTGCTTGTGATTTTACAGTAGTTATAGTCTTGTATATAGGGCGCAGTATTAGGCCACGTGCACACAATGTAAGCCATAGACCGGAAGAGGTGCAGCCCAGCGTGAAACATTTGTAGTCTACTTGTGAGGACGTGTTTGCTCCACACTCCTCACTCCCTGCATATATGAAGTAGCCTCGGAATAAACCATCCAGAAGAGGCATATCACCTTGGTAAAGCTGTTTCTCTCTAGTGTCACAGGAAAGGACAGGTGGCTGCTGTTCCTTACTCCAACCACTAGATGTCACTCTCACGCAGCTGCAGATAACACGTAGGTCTAGTTACACATACACACTTATTTTTCTCTAGTAACTAGAGAAAAGTTTCTGGCTACAGGCCAGGCAGGACGTCTTATCAGTTGTCCCTGACACTAGCTATACAACCACCATGGATTGCTAGAAAAGACTTCAAGGGACTCCGTAGTCAAGGGAGACCTTACCCTTGCCTACACCGAGGACAGACTAACTGAATAGGACAGTCAGCCGTCTTAAATAAGAGACGGAAAAGCTCAAGATCGATCCTACAGTAGAGCACAGTGCAAGTTCAGCTGCTCTCTACTGACAGACACTCAGCTTTGTAGGGAGGACCCTACAAGCCAGCTGCACCCAGAGCAGCGACCTGGGACTTGTACTACCCCAGAGGACGGGTCACCTGACACTGAGGGGCAGAAGACAGATAGGTAAGATAACTAGACTTAACGATGCATGAGTATGAGGAACACTTCTCAACAAGTACATTAGGCAAGGGCCCTCCTATCCGGTCCCTAACTCCTGTTATTTCTTTTATCAACTCACCTATCTACCTGTTGAAGCATTGTTATTGGACTATTTTTACCACTGAGCACTGTTTGCAACCTCTTTCAAGTAAAGTTTACAAGTTGCTTATAGTGGGTCTCTGTCGTCTCACCTGCATCTACACTCTGCACCTCACACCTGTCCTAACCAAGCTCTGGTTGCCGTGTGTCCGGGGTGGGTGTTACCATTCCTTGACACTGTGGCAAGTAGCCCCCAAAACACCAGAACCCACCAGCAGGCCCAACATCAGTACCAGCACCCGGGGCCACGGCATTTACTCGCACTGTTGTATTGTTCTCACCTCCGGTAGTAGTTGGTTGTCGTTCTGGAACAGGAGAACTTTTATCTCGTCCTCATTCAGTCCGTTGATCTCATTGGCCTTCAGCACCGTCCGGTTATGGTCTGATAAAATGTCATGGGAGAACGTACACTGTGCCCTGAAATTGCACAAACAGGTGAGACTGCTCTGTTTCGCTGTAAAAGTCTTATATGATCAAATATGTGGCCTGTTTTATGCCGGTTTTCTGGTTAATCGCTCATATTAATAAACATTGATTATGATCTTACAGTATTAATGTCTGTGAAGTGTTAGGTACACAATATGCTGACGCTTAGCGGCTATTCCGGGAGGATATTTACACCAGCCTGTGTGTTTACTTGTATATGACGGACAGAGACAGACGGAGCGGTACAGGGAGGACACTGAGACGTTTACAGAAAACACACGAGCCCGACTGATGCAACGACCATGTGTTTTCTTGAAACCATAAGAAGGGCCAGAAAAACAGTGACAAATCTCCATTATAATAAGAAATCCACTCAAAATATAAATTAAAAAACTATAACCAATATCTACTGTCCTGTACATTACTCCCCGGCCACCTCCTCCTCCTCCTCCTGTACATTACTCCCCGGTCACCTCCTCCTGTACATTACTCCCCGGTCACCTCCTCCTCCTCCTCCTCCTGTACATTACTCCCCGGCCACCTCCTCCTCCTCCTCCTGTACATTACTCCCCGGCCACCTCCTCCTCCTCCTCCTGTACATTACTCCCCGGTCACCTCCTCCTGTACATTACTCCCCGGTCACCTCCTCCTCCTCCTCCTCCTGTACATTACTCCCCGGCCACCTCCTCCTCCTCCTCCTGTACATTACTCCCCGGCCACCTCCTCCTCCTCCTCCTGTACATTACTCCCCGGCCACCTCCTCCTCCTCCTGTACATTACTCCCCGGTCACCTCCTCCTCCTCCTGTACATTACTCCCCGGCCACCTCCTCCTCCTCCTCCTGTACATTACTCCCCGGTCACCTCCTCCTCCTCCTGTACATTACTCCCCGGCCACCTCCTCCTCCTGTACATTACTCCCCGGTCACCTCCTCCTCCTGTACATTACTCCCCGGTCACCACCTCCTCCTGTCCTGTACATTACTCCCCGGCCACCTCCTCCTCCTGTCCTGTACATTACTCCCCGGTCACCTCCTCCTCCTCCTCCTGTCCTGTACATTACTCCCCGGTCACCTCCTCCTCCTCCTGTACATTACTCCCCGGTCACCTCCTCCTCCTCCTCCTCCTGTACATTACTCCCCGGTCACCTCCTCCTCCTGTCCTGTACATTACTCCCCGGTCACCTCCTCCTCCTGTCCTGTACATTACTCCCCGGTCACCTCCTCCTCCTCCTGTCCTGTACATTACTCCCCGGTCACCTCCTCCTCCTGTCCTGTACATTACTCCCCGGTCACCTCCTCCTCCTGTCCTGTACATTACTTCCCGGTCACCTCCTCCTCCTCTCCTGTACATTACTCCCCGGTCACCTCCTCCTCCTGTACATTACTCCCCGGTCACCACCTCCTCCTGTCCTGTACATTACTCCCCGGCCACCTCCTCCTCCTGTCCTGTACATTACTCCCCGGTCACCTCCTCCTCCTCCTGTACATTACTCCCCGGTCACCTCCTCCTCCTCCTCCTGTACATTACTCCCCAGTCACCTCCTCCTCCTGTCCTGTACATTACTCCCCGGTCACCTCCTCCTCCTCCTGTACATTACTCCCCGGTCACCTCCTCCTCCTCCTCCTGTCCTGTACATTACTCCCCGGTCACCTCCTCCTCCTCCTCCTGTACATTACTCCCCGGTCACCTCCTCCTCCTGTCCTGTACATTACTCCCCGGTCACCTCCTCCTCCTCCTCCTGTACATTACTCCCCGGTCACCTCCTCCTCCTCCTGTACATTACTCCCCGGTCACCTCCTCCTCCTGTACATTACTCCCCGGTCACCTCCTCCTCCTCCTGTACATTACTCCCCTCCTCCTCCTGTCCTGTACATTACTCCCCGGTCACCTCCTCCTCCTCCTCCTGTACATTACTCCCCGGTCACCTCCTCCTTCTGTCCTGTACATTACTCCCCGGTCACCTCCTCCTCCTCCTCCTGTACATTACTCCCCGGTCACCTCCTCCTCCTGTCCTGTACATTACTCCCCGGTCACCTCCTCCTCCTGTCCTGTACATTACTCCCCGGTCACCTCCTCCTCCTGTCCTGTACATTACTCCCCGGTCACCTCCTCCTCCTCCTGTCCTGTACATTACTCCCCGGTCTCCTCCTCCTCCTCCTGTACATTACTCCCCGGCCACCTCCTCCCGTCCTGTACATTACTCCCCGGCCACCTCCTCCTGTCCTGTACATTACTCCCCGGCCACCTCCTCCCGTCCTGTACATTACTGCCCGGCCACCTCCTCCCGTCCAGTACATTACTCCCCGGCCACCTACCTTTTGCCGGGCCAACACTTGCCCTGTAGATAGTATCGGCACAGGTGCAGTTTCTCGCACTCCTCTTCTGCTTCGTTCTTCAGATATTTGGCGCAGATCCTCACGGGGCTTCGGGCCAGGACCAGCTCCCCGATCACAGGGAACTTCTGGGGTTCATCCCGTAGGATTTGTTCTATTTGTTCGCTGGGAAGCTCCAGGAACCCGGCCAGCAGATCCCTGGGCAGCCTACCCCCATGGGAGCAGAGAACCTTGGTCAGGAAGGCGGTGACTGTGGGGTCCGACATGATCCTGGGGCCCCTGAAGCTTTTAGTGTAGGAGAAGCCTTGTGCTCAGCTGTGAGAGCCGGGAGACTGAGTCTGTGCTGGGAGATCTGTTACTCCTCCTGTGTGAGGCGGATCCCTCCTACTGGAGAGAAGAATCGAAACCTGGAAGAAAGCAGCCCGAAGGGACGTCACTGTATCTGCAGGTGTAATACTGACATAACAGAGCAAGAGGAGTGGTACTGTGCACCGTCCGTATATACAGGAGAAGTGGTACTGTGCACCGTCCGTATATACAGGAGAAGTGGTACTGTGCACCGTCCATATATACAGGAGAAGTGGTTCTGTGCACTGCCCTTATATACAGGAGAAGGGGTACTGTGCACCGTCCATATATACAGGAGAAGTGGTTCTGTGCACTGTCCATATATACAGGAGAAGTGGTACTGTGCACTGTCCATATATACAAGAGAAGTGGTACTGTGCACTGCCCTTATATACAGGAGAAGAGAAGTGGTACTGTGCACAGTCCATATATACAGGAGAGGTGGTACTGTGCACCGTCCATATATACAGGAGAAGTGGTACTGTGCACTGTCCATATATACAGGAGAAGTGGTACTGTGCACCGTCCATATATACAAGAGAAGTGGTACTGTGCACTGTCCATATATACAGGAGAAGAGAAGTGGTACTGTGCACCGTCCATATATACAGGAGAGGTGGTACTGTGCACCGTCCATATATACAGGAGAAGAGAAGTGGTACTGTGCACCGTCCATATATACAGGAGAAGTGGTACTGTGCACCGTCCATATATACAGGAGAAGTGGTACTGTGCACTGTCCATATATACAGGAGAGGTGGTACTGTGCACTGTCCATATATACAGGAGAAGTGGTACTGTGCACCGTCCATATATACAGGAGAAGTGGTACTGTGCACTGTCCATATATACAGGAGAAGGGGTACTGTGCACCGTCCATATATACAGGAGAAGTGGTACTGTGCACCGTCCATATATACAGGAGAAGTGGTTCTGTGCACTGTCCATATATACAGGAGAAGTGGTACTGTGCACTGTCCATATATACAAGAGAAGTGGTACTGTGCACTGCCCTTATATACAGGAGAAGAGAAGTGGTACTGTGCACCGTCCATACATACAGGAGAGGTGGTACTGTGCACCGTCCATATATACAGGAGAAGAGAAGTGGTACTGTGCACCGTCCATATATACAGGAGAAGAGAAGTGGTACTGTGCACTGTCCATATATACAGAAGTGGTACTGTGCACCGTCCATATATACAGGAGAAGTGGTACTGTGCACCGTCCATATATACAGGAGAAGTGGTACTGTGCACCGTCCATATATACAGGAGAAGAGAAGTGGTACTGTGCACCGTCCATATATACAGGAGAGGTGGTACTGTGCACCGTCCATATATACAGGAGAAGTGGTACTGTGCACTGTCCATATATACAAGAGAAGTGGTACTGTGCACTGTCCATATATACAGGACAGGAGAAGTGGTACTGTGCAGTGTCCATATATACAGGAGAAGTGGTACTGTGCACTGTCCATATATACAGGAGAAGTGGTACTGTGCACTGTCCATATATACAGGGGAAGTGGTACTGTGCAGTGTCCATATATACAGGAGAAGTGCTACTGTGCACTGTCCATATATACAGGAGAGGAGAAGTGGTACTGTGCAGTGTCCATATATACAGGAGAGGAGAAGTGGTACTGTGCAGTGTCCATATATACAGGAGAGGAGAAGTGGTACTGTGCAGTGTCCATATATACAGGAGAAGTGGTACTGTGCACTGTCCATATATACAGAAGTGGTACTGTGCACTGTCCATATATACAGGAGAAGTGGTACTGTGCACTGTCCATATATACAGGAGAAGTGGTACTGTGCACCGTCCATATATAGAGGAGAGGAGAAGTGGTACTGTGCACCGTCCATATATACAGGAGAAGTGGTACTGTGCAGTGTCCATATATACAGGAGAAGTGGTACTGTGCACTGTCCATATATACAGGAGAAGTGGTACTGTGCAGTGTCCATATATACAGGAGAAGTGGTACTGTGCACTGTCCATATATACAGGAGAAGTGGTACTGTGCACCGTCCATATATACTGGATAAGTGGTAGTGTGCACCGTCCATATATACAGGAGAAGTGGTACTGTGCACTGTCCATATATACAGGGCAGAAGTGGTACTGTGCACTGTCCATATATACAGGAGAAGTGGTACTGTGCACTGTCCATATATACAGGGCAGAAGTGGTACTGTGCACTGTCCATATATACAGGAGAAGTGGTACTGTGCACCATCCATATATACAGGAGAAGTGGTTCTGTGCACTGTCCATATATACAGGAGAAGTGGTACTGTGCAGTGTCCATATATACAAGAGAAGTGGTACTGTGCACTGCCCTTATATACAGGAGAAGAGAAGTGGTACTGTGCACCGTCCATATATACAGGAGAAGAGAAGTGGTACTGTGCACCGTCCATATATACAGGAGAAGAGAAGTGGTACTGTGCACCGTCCATATATACAGGAGAGGTGGTACTGTGCACCGTCCATATATACAGGAGAAGTGGTACTGTGCACTGTCCATATATACAAGAGAAGTGGTACTGTGCACTGTCCATATATACAGGACAGGAGAAGTGGTACTGTGCAGTGTCCATATATACAGGAGAAGTGGTACTGTGCACCGTCCATATATACAGGAGAAGTGGTACTGTGCACTGTCCATATATACAAGAGAAGTGGTACTGTGCACTGTCCATATATACAGGACAGGAGAAGTGGTACTGTGCACTGTCCATATATACAGGAGAAGTGGTACTGTGCACTGTCCATATATACAGGAGAAGTGCTACTGTGCACTGTCCATATATACAGGAGAAGTGCTACTGTGCACTGTCCATATATACAGGAGAAGTGCTACTGTGCACTGTGTATATATACAGGAGAAGTGTTACTGTGCACTGTCCATATATACAGGAGAAGTGTTACTGTGCACTGTCCATATATACAGGGCAGAAGTGGTACTGTGCACTGTCCATATATACAGGGCAGAAGTGGTACTGTGCACTGTCCATATATACAGGAGAAGTGGTACTGTGCACTGTCCATATATACAGGAGAAGTGGTACTGTGCACTGTCCATATATACAGGGCAGAAGTGGTACTGTGCACTGTCCATATATACAGGAGAAGTGGTACTGTGCACTGTCCATATATACAGGAGAAGTGGTACTGTGCAGTGTCCATATATACAGGAAAAGTGGTACTGTGCACTGTCCATATATACAGGGCAGAAGTGGTACTGTGCACTGTCCATATATACAGGGCAGAAGTGGTACTGTGCAGTGTCCATATATACAGGAGAAGTGGTACTGTACACCGTCCATATATACAGGAGAAGTGATACTGTGCACCGTCCATATATACAGGAGAAGTGGTACTGTGCACTGTCCATATATACAGGGCAGAAGTGGTACTGTGCACTGTCCATATATACAGGGCAGAAGTGGTACTGTGCACTGTCCATATATACAGAATAAGAGGAGATATTAAGAAGTAAAAGATACGTTTCCCTATAAAATAAATATGTTGTATATTTTCCAACAATTCCATGTATTATTTGGGCCCCTCCTGCTGTGTATTATGCAGATAGCCGGACGTACAATGTGACGCGGTGACCTCTGGAGCAGTTTGTTGTTGCTCCGTCTCCCTGCTGTTTCCATGGCCGGGGCAGTGCTGGCTCTGGCGCCCCCTTGGCTGGTGGTCCATGTTGTCTAACCAGTCCTGCACTCCGCCATTCCTCTCTCTCAGATCACTGGGGAGCATGGATGCCAGACATCTTCCCACAATGATATCCGATATAGAGGAATCCTTCCCAAATAACGCCCCGCCCTCCATAGAACGTCAGCCGGGCTGCACAGATTCCAATAAAGAGGATTTTATGGCCCCTAAGTAAAGTCCAAAGGTCTCTAATCTGTATTCACCAAAACAATGAGGAGTAAAGGGAGAAGAGAACATTCTCTGCGTCTCCTCAGCGTTTCCCCCACACGCCAAGCTTTCCTCCAGCCAAAAAGTCTGACTATGTCGGCCTCTCGTAAAAATAGTACAAGGGTCCTCACCTACAGCCTGGACAGGTGGGTTATCCAGTGGTCACCTAACATTTCACCCTCCTACCACTGTAAACCACCAGCAACATTAACCACTAAACAATTCTAGACCACCAGGGAGATATTACTCTAGAACACCAGGGACACTAACCACTACAACGCCCTAGACCACCAGGTATATTAGCCACTACACCATTGTAGATCACCATGTAAATTACCACTATAGACAACCAGAGAGATTAGCTACTACACCACTCTGGACCACCGGGAAACTAGCCACCACACCAGGGAAAATACCTAGACCAGAGTCATCCAACTAATTTGAGTAATCAGGCTGGTACACAGAAAGCCGCACCTACTTCTGTGTATACAGCTATATATAGCTCCTACCCATGACCTGCCGGGCACAGACACACAATTATCTAATAACCTTTATTACTATATATTAAACACAATGCAATAACAATGAATCACACAAATGGAACCCGGAGTTTCCAAGACCCGGACATATTTCAACATCGTCATACTGATCTGTAGCGCCATAACGTCTCGGGATTCCATACAATGTAACAACGAAACGAGGGAATTAAAAGATCAACAACAAGCGAAAACTGTGCCAACATAGGGCATGATCAAATCTGGCGTCCGGCCAACCTCGATGTGTGTTCGGTGATGCCCATGTTCAGGGTGGTGTCACCCCCACTGAGTCACGGCTTAATAATATACCACCGGCCATTATTGATGTGTAATAAATAACGCCTGTAATATTATCAGCTATGATTGTATGAGCTGGACTATGGCCTGGACGTTGTAATGCTATTGATCAGTAGGGAAACGTGAATATGTGTCCACCGCATTCCATATGATTCATAGTCAATGCATTGTGTGTAATGTAAAGTACTAAACGCTGACATTATCAGACCTTAGCCGACTAATGGACACCAGCCATTACCCGACTAATGGGCACTTTACTCGTTTGTCGGCTGATTCTGACATGCCAAAAAATCAACGGCTGTGGGTCATACTGCTCCCCATATAATGTGCAACTCATTGTTGTCCGCCAGAAAAAAAGCCAGAGGAGCCTCATTTCAGAGTCTCGAAACACAGGACTAGCCAGATATCCCTCCGGGAAGGACCCAGCCTCTTGTGGCTTTACTAGACATTGCTCCCACCCAGCCAGAATCCTGCTTCACACTGATGAAGGGCAAAACCTCGAAACAGCTGTATGTAAATGGTTACCTGGCCTTGGTTTTTCCCTGGTAATTGCATTGACTTATAGGGCCACTTCATATGGTGGTTTTGGTGGTTTCCCTACAGGAGCCACCCCTCGGCTGGGTCCTTCCCGGAGGGATATCTGGCTAGTCCTTTGTTTCGAGACTCGTAAATGAGGCTCCATGGGCTTTTTTTGCATATTCATGTTTCCCAGGGGGCAATGCACCTAGGATTTCACTGCATTGAGCGCTTTAACTAGCAGCTGGCAGTGTTATCTTTGGCTGGTCTCCTTGAGTTCAGTGATCTGTTTCTCTTATGGCTCCACTAGGCATTGCTCCCACCTAGCCAGAATCCTGTTCCGCACTGATGAGGAACAACACCTGAGATGTCTGTATGTGGATGGATACCTGGCCTTGGTTTTTCCCTTGTCATTACATTGACTTATAGGGCTATTTAATATGGTGGTTTTGGTGGTTTCCCTACAGGAGCTGCCCCTTGGCTGGGTCCTTCCCGGAGGGATATCTGGCTAGTCCTTTGTTTTGAGACTCTTAAATGAGGCTCCATGGGCTTTTTTTTGCATATTCATGTTTCCCAGGGGGCAATGCACCTAGGATTTTGCTGCAATGAGTGCTTTAACTAGCTGAGATCAGCAATCTGTTTCTCTTGTCTGCCAGAAAGGGACGGTGAACGTTCATGTGGCACGGACTCATGACTGACAAAGACTCTGTAAGTGAGTGCTGAATCATTTAATAGGGGTCTAAAAGTACCTCACAAAAAACCTGGGTGGGCAGAGTCATCTTAGACTTTTGGTTGTTTATGACCCACCCTAGAGTCTTCACTAGTAGACAGACATGACGTAGATGGTTGTCCAGAAGAGATGCTGAATCTCAGATGATTGTCTAGATATCTAGTCATGTTTATATTCTAAAGACTGAGGTTCCTGCCAGAACTTTCCAGTAGCGGAAGAAATCCCAAACATCAGAGCTGAGAACTGGAAATGGAAGTCTCAATCCAAATAGAGAGAAAACCTGGGACATGATAATGTGCATCCTCCATGATGTACACGGGAAGGCTGATAAGTCCTTGGCTTTTACTTCTAAAGATTGTGGTAGAACTCTGAATTTTCACAGGTGTTCCCTTTATCAATGCATTTCTGACTGCTGAGCTGCTACGTTTTTAACCCAATCAACTAGAATTCCTTTGGTTAGGTGGCACACCAGGCGTCTCTCGCTGTAGGTGCCTCAGAAATGGAGCCGAGTTTAGTTCCCTTGAGGTTTTTCTTCACAGTCCAAGGGCTTCAGATCAGGAAAACGAGAAGGATAATCCAGCATCTCGAAGATCAGGTTAGCCATTTTGTTCTGAGAGTGATGACTGCTGTAGAGCGATGAGTTGGGGAGAAGGGGCCTCCCAGCGGGGAGCCATAAGGGGTGTCTCTGTGACCACGACCAGGTGATTTTTAGGGGTTTACTACGGTAGGAATGGGTCTAGCATGGTGATATGAGTTACTGAACTATGGGTAAAATGGCCCTGGGAGGGTTGGAAATGGGTCCAGCAATGTGATATAGAGAGACACTGTCATATGTTTAAGATGGCTGCCAGAGGGCAGACGGGGAGAGAATGTAGCTGGGGGCTTTGTGTGGAAACAAAGTGATTAGCTATGCGGAGGGAATACCTGGGGGAGGTATAATGTGACCAGAGGGGGTGGGGCTTATAGGTATAAAAGGGGACAGGTAAGGCTGGTCAGACACAAAAGGTTTCCCGATATCACCCACCCACCCTGTGTTCGTAAAGTGGGTTTTTGTTGGTAATGTATGTATAATGTATATTCTGTTATGTAATGGGCTTTTTTTCGTGATGTATGTGTTATAATGTAAATGTTTAATAATACACATAATACACATTCAAAACAAGAGTCCGTGGAGCCTCGGTTGCGAGTCTCAAAACGCAGGATATCCAAATATCTCTAGCCTGTTGCCACGGGGTGCCTCCATGATGGGGAGAGCACCACAGCACCCTGAGAGATAGCCCCTTAAGTCCCACTCGGTTGCAAGTATTGGAACACGCATAGGGAAACAACAGGGTGGCCCCTTGTTGTCAATGTCTAACTCAAGGTGCGAGTATTGCGATCATGACAAGGGCTTACCAAGGCAGGCTTCCATCCACAGACAGCCGTTTCGGGGTATTTGCCCCTCTTCAGTGTGGAGCAGGATTCTGGCTAGTTGGGGCAATGATAAATCAACCAACAAAACACAGCAATCACTGAGCTCAAGGAGAACAGTGAAAAAATTCCAATGAAGTACTCAATCAAGAGTCTCCACTGATGTCTGTCTGGCTGTCTGTGGGTGGAAGCCTGCCTTGGCAAGCCCTTGTCATGATCGCAATACTCGCACCTTGAGTTAGACATTGACAACAAGGGGCCACCCTTATTTATGTTCCAATACTCGCAACCGAGTGGGACTTAAGGGGCTATCTTTCAGGGTGGTGTGGTGCTCTCCCCATCATGGAGGCACCCCGTGGCAACAGGCTAGAAATATCTGGCTATCCCGTGTTTTGAGACTCGCAACCAAGGCTCCACAGACTTTTGCTTTGCAAATTTAAATTTTTGAGGGTATTTATTGGAATTTTTTCACTGATCTCCTTGAGTTCAGTGATTTACTGTTTTGTTTGTGTAATACACAGCTGTAATAGATCCCTAGTAGAGAGATGCCATCCCTTTGTATAACACCTTCAGCACTCTGACCTTAGTAAGGGCCCTATTCCACGGGACGATTATCGTACGAAAAATTGTAAGATCGTTCGTAATCGCTTCAGCAGACAATGATAAAACAACCAATGAGAAATCGTTGGTCACTTGATAGAACTTGGACCTATTTTAATCGTTTGCACATCGTTCAGTGTAATAAGACGTCATTCGGTCGTTCACTGGTCGTTAGTTAAATGACAAAGGAGATTCATCAACTTCCTATTGGCTATTGGCAAATTCTATTGGCTATACACACCGAAAGGAAAAAGAGGCAGGACATTGACCGCAAAGACGTCTATGAATGCAATATATCAGCTATATAAATAGCCATTTTGAAACATGACATGACTAATCATCTTTGAATGTTTTTTTTAACAACATATAATTTTTGTTAAAATCTCGTTGCCTGCCTGCCGTAACGGTCGCAATTTCCGTTTTTCCCCAAAAATCAAAAGGAAACACACAATGCCGCATGCGGCGTTTATGTTTGTTTGAGTTATTTCGCCTGCAATATATCCATTTAAAGGAGAAGTCTGGTGAAAATGTTTATTAAAATATTGTATTGCCCCCCAAAAGTTATACAAATCACCAATATACACTTATTATGGGAAATGCACATAAAGTGCTTTTTTCCCTGCACTTACTACTGCATCAAGGCTTCACTTCCTGGATACCATGGTGATGTCACTTCCTGGATAACATGGTGATGTCACTTCATGGATAACATGGTGATGTCACTTCCTGGATAAAATGATGATGTCACGACCCGACTCCCAGAGCTGTGCGGGCTGTGGCTGCTGGAGAGGATGATGGCAGGGGGATGCTCATTGTCCCTCCAGTGCCCTGTGTCCCTCAATGTCCCCCTGCCATCATTCTCTCCAGCAGCCACAGCCCGCACAGCTCTGGGAGTTGGGTCGTGACATCACCATGTTATCCAGGAAGTGACATCACCATGTTGTCCAGGAAGTGAAGCCTTGATGCAGTAGTAAGTGCAGGGAAAAAAGCACTTTATAAACATTTCCCGTAATAAGTGTATATTGGTCATTTCTATAACTTTTCAGGGACAATACAATACTTTAATTAAAAATTTCTCCGGACTTCTCCTTTAATAATCACAATTTTCTAATTTAATACCTGCAAATGTGTAAATTTCAGGGGCCAATCTTTCGATACTGTCGAGTATATAATTTAATTAAAATTTTGCTGTTCCCTGGCGCGATGGCCGCCATTTTCAAAATCCATTCGCTTGTAAACATTTTTTTTTTTTCGAGTTTATTTGTATGCTATATATCCATTTTACTACCTGACGTATTTCTATTGCCAATCTTTATGTATATAAATTTCTATTACCAATCTTTCTGTGTATATAAATTCGTCCAAAATCTCGTTGTTGCCTTAAACAACGGTCGTGATTTCCGGTTAGCGGTGAGATTTTTTTTAAAATGTACACACGATTAAAAACATTCTTTTCTTCGTGTTTCTTTGTAGGCAATATATCCGATGGGCGAATATTGCCAATCTTTTTGTGCTGTGGCATGTAACAATTCATACAAAATCTCGCTGTTGTCTGGCGGAATTGCCGCCATTTTATGTGTTGGCGGCCAAAATTACAAAAAAAAACACTAGGCCAAAAGCGTGTGTCTGCATTGTTTTCACTTGCGCATAAAAGTCTCATTCATGGTCTTAAGTGGAGACTCTCATATCCACTCATACACTTTTGATCTGCTAACAGAGATCTTGGGGCCCCTTGGCAGACATGTTCCTCGTGTCCAGGTGAACTATATGGATCCAATTCTCTCTGGAAATGTTCAGAGCCTCGATTATCTTCCAGCATCATCTCATAGATCTGGAGGTCTCCTGAAATAGTCTTTATTGGTGTTTAATGGATAGTTTCAAATTTGGCAGCTCTGTTTTTTTATAATTGTGTTTTTATTTCAAATTTTTTCACAGTACAATAAAGAAAACCCCAACAGGTTTTAGATTACATTACGAGCTTTGTGCAAAGTGACGCCATAAACCGTGCTCAAGTGCAGCTGCCATAACATCCCCGCGAGCAGAATTGCCAACTAATTAGATTTTTCACCCATTTTTGGTCTAAGTTCTATTTATGAACCAGTATTCGATGGGCGAATATTTATTAGATACAACTTTTTTTTTTTTTTCCATCTGCCTTTGTTTTGAGTATTCACCAAAAAGTGAACATAATCCAGGATTAGCGCCCAATTTATCATTTGCAACTTTTTAAAAAGTCAGGTGCAGTCCGACGTCTGGTCAGTTCCAAGTGAATGTGCTTGTGAAATTTTTTTTTTTTTTTTTTTTGCGACTTTTTCTGCAACATTTTTGCTAAGACACATTGGAGATGTATACACCATGTATACACTAGTGCAGATGTATACACCATGAGTAGATTGTACACAGGGAAATCATCTCAGTGTAATAAGAAATACTCAACCAGAAATAAAAGAAAATGCAGCAGATATTAGTGGTGGGTTCTTTTATTAGAGCCCAGCATTAATAGAAGCTGCTGCAGAACATCTTTGGGAGCAAACCTGTCAATCACTTGAGACACAACTGACATACACAAACACACATATACTCCAGTGCTACAGACATTGCTGACATACACACACATATATAGCCACAGATACATACACATACTGACATATAAATATATACACAGATACATATATACACACACTGACATATACATATACCCACAGACACATATATACACTCACTGACATATACATATACCCACAGATACATATATACACACACTGACATACATATACCCACAGATACATATATACACACACTGACATATACATATACCCACAGATACATATATACACACACTGACATATACATATACCCACAGATACATATATACACACACTGACATATACATATACCCACAGATACATATATACACTCACTGACATATACATATACCCACAGATACATATATACACTCACTGACATATACATATACCCACAGATACATATATACACTCACTGACACACATACACAGCACTTACAGCTCCCAGGCTTCCCCCTCCTCCTCCTGTAGTCCGGGCTGATCTTCACATAGAAGTATTGAGGACCTTTGGGTCATGTGACCCAAAGGTCCTTCATCCCTCTCCTGTGCCGTCTGGCAGGTCCTGCTCCTCTGTTCAGCCCGCTCACCCGGCACTACAGTGAGGGGGCTGAACAGTGCAGTGGGGGTCCCTCTTCCTCTCTGGACCCCTGGGGGAGCGGGGTACCTACCATGAAGGCAGGGCAGGCTTCCTCGGGCCCCCTTCCTGCAGGGGCCCCATAGCAGTCGCCTTCCCTGCCTTCATAGTAGCTACGCCACTGGCGATGGCAGTGCTATAGTTTAATAAATCAATCACTAGATATCGGAACAAAATATCCACCCCCTAGGCCCCACCCCCTCTAGGTTGGCCCATTCCAATGGCCACCGAGGAGGCGGGGCCTGGATTACGATGACGTCATAGAGTGGCGGGGCCTACGGCGCCAATATGGGCACAAACCACCAAGGATAAAAAGCATTTTTCACTGGACCAAGCACCAAGAAATCTATATTAAAGTCTGAAAACTGCAGAATTCCGACTTACAGCTGTGTAGAGAGGTCTGAGGGGGACAAGGTCACTTTAAGCATAGCAGTCAGCTGCTCCATATTCCGCACGTCCAGTATGTGAGTAAAAAGGACGTTGGCAGCACCAGCACCGTTTCTTTTTACTGTGATGCATGAAGGGGACTTGTTGCCTAATGTTTTCACCAGTCACCGTAAATCTGCCACTAATGGTACAATGGGGCCCCACCCCACTGCCCTCGGGGGCCCCATTGAGGTCAGTGCTAGCTTTAAAATGTGTCTTTGTTCTTATGAGGGCCCTGTGTCTGTTATGGGGGCACCTGGGGCTGTTATTGAGGCAGCTATGGCTGTTTGGGGGGCACTGAGGTTGTTATGGGGGCACCTGGAGCTTATATACTGGAGCTGTAGTTGTTATGGGGGCACCTGGAGCTTATATACTGGAGCTGTAGTTGTTATGGGGGCACCTGGAGCTTATATACTAGAGCTGTAGTTGTTATGGGGGCCCTTAGAGCTTATATACTAGAGCTGTAGTTGTTATGGGGGCACCTGGAACTTAAATACTAGAGCTGAAGATGTTAAGGGGTTGTTATGGGGGCACCCGGGGCTGTGTGTGCTGCCTGTGGTCGTCATGGGGACACCTGGGGCTGTGTGTACTGCTGTGGTCGTCATGGGGACACCTGGGGCTGTGTATACTGCTGTGGTTGTCATGGGGACACCTGGGGCTGTGTGTACTGCTGTGGTTGTCATGGGGACACCTGGGGCTGTGTGTACTGCTGTGGTCGTCATGGGGACACCTGGGGCTGTGTGTACTGCTGTGGTCGTCATGGGGACACCTGGGGCTGTGTATACTGCCTGTGGTCGTCATGGGGACACCTGGGGCTGTGTGTACTGTCTGTGGTTGTCATGGGGACACCTGGGGCTGTGTATACTGCCTGTGGTCGTCATGGGGACACCTGGGGCTGTGTGTACTGTCTGTGGTTGTCATGGGGACACCTGGGACCGTCCCCGTAGTGATGGTGACGCATGCGCAGTGCGGGGCGGGGATCCTGCTGTGATTTCAGTTTCGTTTCTCCAGATCTCCCGGCCCCGTTATCCTGCAGGCGGCGGCGGCGGCGGAGCGGGGGGCCCGGAACATACACACCAGGGGCCACAGCAAGCGGGACCGGAGGCGAGACCGGCGGGGAGCCGGGGCTGCTCTGGATCGACAGATCTCACTGATCCCCGGGAGCCCCGGATTCGGGGTCAGAGGTCGCGGGGGTCAGATCCCATATTTTAGGGGAAGTTTTAGTTTTGGGGGCCACATTATTCATCTCGGGGCCCCTGCCGGGGATTCTAGGGGTCACAGTCATAGATTACAGTTAGGGGTCCGGATTGGGGTGTTGTGGGGCCCCTGTGGTGGAGTTTGGGGTACATTGGATTGACACATTTAGGGGCCACATAGCCTTGCAGGTCCCCAAGATGGCCGACCCCATCTGCCTGCAGCTCTGCCGGGTGCTGTGCGCTAACGGGGGCGCCATGGAGCTGGGTCAGCTGGGCGGGGCCCTCAGGCTGACCCCGGAGCGGATGTCCCGCCTGCTGGAAGCCGAGGAGGGCCACAGCCTGGTGCTCAGGAGCCGGGGCCCGGATCGGGTGGCCGTGTACGCCAGCCCCCTGAGGATGTGCGCCAACCGTAACCAGGACTGTGCCGGAGACTGCGGACGCCTGCACCTCTGTCGCTACTTCATGCTGGGCGGCTGCAGCAGGTGAGAACAAAGGGGACCGCTCCGAATGTAACAATGGCAGGGGCCGCGCCGAATGTAACAACGGCAGGGGCCGCGCCGAATGTAACAACGGCAGGGGCCGCGCCGAATGTAACAACGGCAGGGGCCGCGCCGAATGTAACAACGGCAGGGGCCGCGCCGAATGTAACAACGGCAGGGGCCGCGCCGAATGTAACAACGGCAGGGGCCGCGCCGAATGTAACAACGGCAGGGGCCGCGCCGAATGTAACAACGGCAGGGGCCGCGCCGAATGTAACAACGGCAGGGGCCGCGCCGAATGTAACAACGGCAGGGGCCGCGCCGAATGTAACAACGGCAGGGGCCGCGCCGAATGTAACAACGGCAGGGGCCGCGCCGAATGTAAACGGCAGGGGCCGCGCCGAATGTAATAATGCCAGGGGCCGCGCCGAATGTAACAACGCTAGGGACCGCGCCGAATGTAACAACTACAGGGACCGCGCCGAATGTAATAATGCCAGGGACCGCGCCGGAATGTAATAACGACAGGGACATAGGACGTAGAGCTGGGTGATTAGTTGAATTCAAATTATTCGCCCCGAACGTTTAAAACGATTCGATTTTTTGTGAAAAATGTAAATTCGATTTTCACAAAAAATAATTTGGGGCTGCGCGCTGTCAGGCGCGGGCAGTCCTGAGAAGGGCGGTGCGGGCAAGCTGTAAAGGAGCGGGGGGAAGCGGGGTTGCGGTGTCGGGCCGGCAGGCAAGCCGTGACGGGGCGGTGTGGGGCGCACGAGGGAAGATTTTGGGTGAGCAGGCTGGAGAGGGGCAGTGCGGTGCCGGCAGCCTCCAGCTGCCTAACAGCGCTGCCGCTGACCTGCCCCCGCCCCTTTCGCTGAGCGTCCCACTCGCCTCCCGGCCAGACATGGAGCTCCCCAGTCTCTGGAGGAGGCCGCAGGGACTACAGGAGAAGGTGATTGCGTCGCTGCGGGTCATGGAGCTGTACAGCAGGATCGGGGGGTTCAGTGCAGGGAGAAAAATGTTCTGTTTATTTAGCAAAAAATAAATAAGAAAAAGTCGAAATTTAAATCAAGAATTGTCCAAATTTTTTTTTTAAATCAAGATTTTATTTTTTGCCCATATCGCCCAGCCCTAATGGGACGCCAGGGACTGCGACAAATATAACGTAGGACGTCTGGACCATAATACCTGACACCAAGGGCCGCGTCGAATATAACATAGGACAGCGCCATAATACCAGGTGCTGACACCGGGCCATAATACCTGACACCAGGGGCCGTGCCGAATATGACATAGGACAGCGCCATAATACCAGGTGCTGACACCGGGCCATAATACCTGACACCAGGGGCCGTGCCGAATATGACATAGAACGCTGAGGCTGTAATACCTGACTCCAGGACTGTAATACCACATGATGACGGCAGGACCGTATTAACATATGCTGGCGACAGGGCTGTAATACCAGACACTGACCCCAGGGCTGTAATAGCAGATGCCAGGACCATAATACCAGATGATGACGGCAGGACCGTATTAGTCCAGTGAAAATCTTTATTACAGTATTGTATTGCCCCCCAAAAGTTATACAAATCATCAATATACACTTATTATGGGAGATGCTTATAAAGGGCTTTTTCCCTGCACTTACTACTGCATCAAGGCTTCACTTCCTGGATAACATGGTGATGTCACTTCCTGGATAACATGGTGATGTCACTTCCTGGATAACATGGTGATGTCACTTCCTGGATAACATGGTGATGTCACTTCCTGGATAACATGGTGACGTCACGACCCGACTCCCAGAGCTGTGCGGGCTGTGGCTGCTGGAGAGGATGATGGCAGGGGGATGCTCAGTGTCCCTCCAGTGCCCTGTGTCCCTCAATGTCCCCCTGCCATCATCCTCTGATGCAGCGTCCGGGGTTATAATACTAGTGGGTGACGCAGCGTCCGGGGTTATAATACTAGTGGGTGACGCAGGGTCCGGGGTTATAATACTTGTGGGTGACGCAGGGTCCGGGGTTATATTACTAGTGGGTGACGCAGCGTCCGGGGTTATAATACTAGTGGGTGACGCAGGGTCCGGGGTTATAATACTAGTGGGTGACGCAGGGCCCGGGGTTATAATACTAGTGGGTGACGCAGCGCCCGGGGTTATAATACTAGTGGGTGACGCAGGGCCCGGGGTTATAATACTAGTGGGTGACGCAGGGTCCGGGGTTATAATACTAGTGGGTGACGCAGCGTCCGGGGTTATAATACTAGTGGGTGACGCAGCGTCCGGGGTTATAATACTAGTGGGTGACGCAGCGTCCGGGGTTATAATACTAGTGGGTGACGCAGCGTCCTGAGTTATAATACTAGTGGGTGACGCAGCGTCCTGAGTTATAATACTAGTGGGTGACGCAGCGCCCAGGGTTATAATACTAGTGGGTGACGCAGGGTCCGGGGTTATAATACTAGTGGGGGACGCAGCGTCTGGGGTTATAATACTAGTGGGTGACGCAGCGTCCGGGGTTATAATACTAGTGGGTGACGCAGCGTCCGGGGTTATAATACTAGTGGGTGACGCAGCGTCCGGGGTTATAATACTAGTGGGTGACGCAGCGTCCGGGGTTATAATACTAGTGGGTGACGCAGCGTCCTGGGTTATAATACTAGTGGGGGACGCAGCGTCCGGGGTTATAATACTAGTGGGTGACGCAGCGTCCTGGGTTATAATACTAGTGGGGGACGCAGCGCCCGGGGTTATAATACTAGTGGGGGACGCAGCGCCCGGGGTTATAATACTAGTGGGTGACGCAGTGTCCGGGGTTATAATACTAGTGGGTGACGCAGGGTCCGGGGTTATAATACTAGTGGGTGACGCAGCGTCCGGGGTTATAATACTAGTGGGGGACGCAGCGTCCGGGGTTATAATATTACTACACACAGTGTCCGGGGCCGTAATGCTTCTCTGTCTCTTCTGTTTCAGGCCGCACTGTAAGTTCAGTCACTCTATCGATGACCAGCAGGTGGCCGTGATTCTGCGGACGCATCACCTGACCGGCGTCTCTATACCGGAGCTGCGGCATCTGCTGTTACAGAATGACCCCAGCCTCCTGCCGGACGTACGTACCAGGATAACATAGCATAATGTGGTCTCTCACCGCAGGGCATGATGTGAAGCTGCTGTGGCTGATATACCTGTGTATTCCAGGTGTGCCTGCACTATAACCGGGGCGAGGGTCCTTACGGCTCCTGCACCTTTAAGTCCTGCTGCAACAAGCTGCACGTCTGCCAGCACCTCCTGCAGGGCGACTGCAAGTTTGGAAGCAAATGCAAGCGGTCACATGACCTGTCTGAGGAGGAAACGAAACGCAAGCTGCAGAAGTGGGGTCTGGCAGCCGCCCTCCTCCCCACCATACTGGAGATTTACCTGAACGCCAACGCAATCAAGAGTGGAAGCTCCTCCGCGCCAGAACCCAAGTCTCCAGACACCAAAGGTAAGAAGGCAGCTGAAACACCCGACATGGGGCCACATGTACCCCCGGGCCCCCAGCCAATCACATACAGCTGGCCTGCTTAGACCATGTCAGGTGGTTTACAGCCACCAGGTGATTCTTGCGCCTGATTGGCTAATAGGACAGGACTAAAATTTTGTAATCTCTACCAGTTTTCTTCTTTACAGATATACCCGTCATCCGGAAGTCTGCATCCCCCCAGAAATCTGCAGACCCCCAGAAATCTGCATCCCCCCAGAAATCTGCAGACCCCCAGCCCATCGATGAGATCTGCCTCTACTTTGTATTAAACAACTGCAGCTTCAGAGGTGAGAAATCCTGTGTGACCCCCCCCCCCAATATTGTATATGACCCCTCCCCTGTATAATGTATAGGACCCTCCCCTTGTTTAATGTATAGACCCCCCCCTGTTTAATGTATAGAAACCCCTCCCCTGTATAATATATGACCCCCTCCCCTGTATAATGTATATGACCCCTCCCCCTTTATAATATATGACCCCCTCCCCCTGTATAATATATGACCCCTCCCCTGTATAATATATGACCCCCTCCCCCTGTATAATATATGACCCCCTCCCCCTGTATAATATATGACCCCCTCCCCCTGTATAATATATGACCCCTCCCCTGTATAATATATGACCCCTCCCCTGTATAATGTACATGACCCCTCCCTGTATAATATGACCCCTCCCCCTGTATAATGTATATGACCCCTCCCCTGTATAATGTACATGACCCCTCCCCTGTATAATGTACATGACCCCTCCCCTGTATAATGTACATGACCCCTCCCCTGTATAATGTATAGGACCCCTCCCCTGTATAATGTATAGGACCCCTCCCCTGTATAATGTATAGGACCCCTCCCCTGTATAATGTATATAACCCCTCCCCTGTATAATGTATATGACCCCTCCCCTGTATAATGTATATGACCCCTTCCTGTATAATATGACCCTCCCCTGTATAATGTATATGACCCCTCCCCCTGTATAATGTATATGACCTCTCCCCCTGTATAATATATGACCCCTCCCCCTGTATAATGTACATGACCCATCCCCCTGTATAATATATGACCCCCTCCCCCTGTATAATATATGACTCCTCCCCCTGTATAATATATGACTCCTCCCCTGTATAATGTATGACCCCCTCCCCCTGTATAATATATGACCCCCTCCCCCTGTATAATATATGACCCCTCCCCTGTATAATATATGACCCCTCCCTGTATAATATGACCCCTCCCCCTGTATAATGTATATGACCCCTCCCCCTGTATAATGTATATGACCCCTCCCCCTGTATAATGTATATGACCCCTCTCCCTGTATAATGTATATGACCCCTCCCCCTGTATAATGTATATGACCCCTCTCCCTGTATAATGTTTATGACCCCTTCCCCTGTATAATGTATATGACCCCTCCCCTGTATAATATAGGACCCCTCCCCCTGTATAATGAATATGACCCCTCCCTGTATAATATGACCCCTCCCTGTATAATATGACCCCTCCCCTGTATAATGTATATGACCCCTCCCCCTGTATAATGTATATGACCCCCCCTGTATAATGTAAATAACCCCTCCCCCCTGTATAATATATGACCCCTCCCCCTGTATAATGTATATGACCTCTCCCTGTATAATGTATATGACCCCTCCCCTGTATAATATAGGACCCCTCCCCCTGTATAATGTATAGGACCCCTCCCCCTGTATAATGTATATGACCCCTCCCCTGTATAATATAGGACCCCTCCCCCTGTATAATGTATACGACCCCTCCCCTGTATAATGTATATGACCCCCTCCCCCTGTATAATATGACTCCCTCCCCCTGTATAATATATATGACCCCTCCCCCTGTATAATGTATATGACCCCTCCCCTGTATAATGTATATGACCCCTCCCCCTGTATAATGTATATGACCCCTCCCCCTGTATAATGTACATGATCCCTCCCTGTATAATGTATATGACCCCTCCCCTGTATAATATAGGACCCCTCCCCCTGTATAATGTATAGGACCCCTCCCCCTGTATAATGTATATGACCCCTCCCCTGTATAATATAGGACCCCTCCCCCTGTATAATGTATACGACCCCTCCCCTGTATAATGTATATGACCCCCTCCCCCTGTATAATATGACTCCCTCCCCCTGTATAATATATATGACCCCTCCCCCTGTATAATGTATATGACCCCTCCCCTGTATAATGTATATGACCCCTCCCCTGTATAATGTATATGACCCCCTCCCCCTGTATAATATGACTCCCTCCCCCTGTATAATATATATGACCCCTCCCCCTGTATAATGTATATGACCCCTCCCCTGTATAATGTACATGACCCCTCCCCTGTATAATGTACATGACCCCTCCCCTGTATAATGTATAGGACCCCTCCCCTGTATAATGTATAGGACCCCTCCCCTGTATAATGTATATAACCCCTCCCCTGTATAATGTATATGACCCCTCCCCTGTATAATGTATATGACCCCTTCCTGTATAATATGACCCTCCCCTGTATAATGTATATGACCCCTCCCCCTGTATAATGTATATGACCTCTCCCCCTGTATAATATATGACCCCTCCCCCTGTATAATGTACATGACCCCTCCCCCTGTATAATGTATATGACCCCTCCCCCTGTATAATGTATATGACCCCTCTCCCTGTATAATGTTTATGACCCCTCCCCTGTATAATGTATATGACCTCTCCCCCTGTATAATATAGGACCCCTTCCCCTGAATAATGTATATGACCCCTCCCTGTATAATATGACCCCTCCCCTGTATAATGTATATGACCCCTCCCCCTGTATAATGTATATGACCCCCCCTGTATAATGTAAATAACCCCTCCCCCCTGTATAATATATGACCCCTCCCCCTGTATAATGTATATGACCTCTCCCTGTATAATGTACATGACCCCTCCCCCTGTATAATGTATATGACCCCTCCCCCTGTATAATGTATATGACCCCTCTCCCTGTATAATGTTTATGACCCCTCCCCTGTATAATGTATATGACCTCTCCCCCTGTATAATATAGGACCCCTCCCCCTAAATAATGTATATGACCCCTCCCTGTATAATATGACCCCTCCCCTGTATAATGTAAATAACCCCTCCCCCCTGTATAATATATGACCCCTCCCCCTGTATAATGTATATGACCTCTCCCTGTATAATGTATATGACCCCTCCCCCTGTATAATGTATATGACCCCTCCCCTGTATAATGTATATGACTCCCTCCCCCTGTATAATATATGACTGCCTCCCCCTGTATAATGTATATGACCCCTCCCCTGTATAATGTATATGACCCCTCCCCCTGTATAATGTAAATGACCCCTCCGCTGTATAATGTAAATGACCCCTCCGCTGTATAATGTATATGACCCCTCCCCCTGTATAATGTATAGGACCCCCCCTGTATAATATAACCCCTCCCCCTGTATAATGTATATGACCCCTCCCCTGTATAATATATGGCCCCTCTCCTGTATAATGTATATGACCCCTCCCCCTGTATAATGTATATGACCCCTCCCCTGTATAATATATAACCCCTCCCCTGTATAATGTACATGACCCCTCCCCTGTATAATATAGGACCCCTCCCCTGTATAATGTATATGACCCCTCCCCTGTATAATATATAACCCCTCCCCTGTATAATGTACATGACCCCTCCCCTGTATAATGTATATGACCCCTCCCCTGTATAATGTATATGACCCCTCCCCTGTATAATGTATATGACCCCTCCCCTGTATAATGTATATGACCCCTCCCCTGTATAATGTATATGACCCCTCCCCTGTATAATGTACATGACCCCTCCCCTGTATAATGTATATGACCCCTCCCCCT
The DNA here is from genome assembly GCF_027789765.1 of Dendropsophus ebraccatus. Lineage (NCBI taxonomy): Eukaryota > Metazoa > Chordata > Amphibia > Anura > Hylidae > Dendropsophus > Dendropsophus ebraccatus. Next base: position 4,773,420 of record NC_091454.1, on the reverse strand, counting down.
GTATAATATAGGACCCCTTCCCCTGTATAATATAGGACCCCTTCCCCTGTATAATGTATATGACCCCTCCCCCTGTATAATGTATATGACCCCTCCCCCTGTATAATATAGGACCCCTTCCCCTGTATAATATAGGACCCCTTCCCCTGTATAATGTATATGACCCCTCCCCTTTATAATATATGAATCCCTACCTGTATAATATATGACCCCTCTTCTGCATAATATAGGACTCCTCCCCCTGTATAACATATGACCCCTCCCTGTATATTGTGTATGACCCTTCCCCTGTATAATGTATAGGACCCCTCTCCCTGTATAATATATGACCCCTCCCCTGTATAATGTATATGACCCCTCCCCTGTATAATGTATATGACCCCTCCCCCTGTATAATGTATATGACCCCCTCCCCTGTATAATGTAAATGACCCCTCCGCTGTATAATGTATATGACCCCTCCCCTGTATAATATATGACCCCTCCCCTGTATAATGTATATGACCCCTCCCCTGTATAATGTATATGACCCCTCCCCCTGTATAATGTATATGACCCCCTCCCCTGTATAATGTAAATGACCCCTCCGCTGTATAATGTATAGGACCCCTCCCCTGTATAATGTATATGACCCCTCCCCCTGTATAATATATGACCCCTCACCCTGTATAATGTATATGACCCCCTCCCCTGTATAATGTATATGACCCCTCCCCCTGTATAATGTAAATGACCCCTCCGCTGTATAATGTATATGACCCCCTCCCCTGTATAATGTATATGACCCCTCCCCCTGTATAATGTAAATGACCCCTCCGCTGTATAATGTAAATGACCCCTCCCCTGTATAATGTATATGACCCCTCCCCCTGTATAATATATGACCCCTCACCCTGTATAATGTATATGACCTCTCCCTGTATAATGTATATGACCCCTCCCCCTGTATAATGTATATGACCCCCTCCCCTGTATAATGTATGACCCCTCCCCCTGTATAATATATGACCCCTCCCCCTGTATAATATATGACCCCTCCCCCTGTATAATGTATATGACCTCTCCCTGTATAATGTATATGACCCCTCCCCCTGTATAATGTATATGACCCCTCCCCCTGTATAATGTATATGACCCCTCCCCTGTATAATATAGGACCCCTCCCCCTGTATAATGTATATGACCCCTCCCCTGTATAATATATGACCCCTCCCCTGTATAATGTATATGACCCCTCCCCTGTATAATGTATATAACCCCTCCCCTGTATAATGTATAGGACCCCTCCCCTGTATAATGTATATGACCCCTCCCCTGTATAATGTATATGACCCCTCCCCCTGTATAATGTATATGACCCCTCCCCTGTATAATGTATATGACCCCTCCCCTGTATAATGTATATGACCCCTCCCCTGTATAATGTATATGACCCCTCCCCTGTATAATATAGGACCCCTCCCCCCTGTATAATGTATATGACCCCTCCCCTGTATAATATATGACCCCTCCCCTGTATAATGTATATGACCCCTCCCCTGTATAATGTATATAACCCCTCCCCTGTATAATGTATAGGACCCCTCCCCTGTATAATGTATATGACCCCTCCCCTGTATAATGTATATGACCCCTCCCCCTGTATAATGTATATGACCCCTCCCCTGTATAATGTATATGACCCCTCCCCTGTATAATGTATATGACCCCTCCCCTGTATAATGTATATGACCCCTCCCCCTGTATAATGTATATGACCCCTCCCCTGTATAATGTATATGACCCCCTCCCCTGTATAATGTATATGACCCCTCCCCCTGTATAATGTAAATGACCCCTCCGCTGTATAATGTAAATGACCCCTCCGCTGTATAATGTATAGGACCCCTCCCCTGTATAATGTATATGACCCCTCCCCCTGTATAATATATGACCCCTCACCCTGTATAATGTATATGACCTCTCCCTGTATAATGTATATGACCCCTCCCCCTGTATAATGTATATGACCCCCTCCCCTGTATAATGTATGACCCCTCCCCCTGTATAATATATGACCCCTCCCCTGTATAATATATGACCCCTCCCCCTGTATAATGTATATGACCTCTCCCTGTATAATGTATATGACCCCTCCCCCTGTATAATGTATATGACCCCTCCCCCTGTATAATGTATATGACCCCTCCCCTGTATAATATAGGACCCCTCCCCCTGTATAATGTATATGACCCCTCCCCTGTATAATATATGACCCCTCCCCTGTATAATGTATATGACCCCTCCCCTGTATAATGTATGACTCCCTCCCCCTGTATAATGTATATGACCCCTCCCCTGTATAATGTATATGACCCCTCCCCCTGTATAATGTAAATGACCCCTCCGCTGTATAATGTATATGACCCCTCCCCCTGTATAATGTATAGGACCCCCCCCTGTATAATATAACCCCTCCCCCTGTATAATGTATATGACCCCTCCCCTGTATAATATATGACCCCTCCCCTGTATAATGTATATGACCCCTCCCCTGTATAATATAGGACCCCTCCCCCTGTATAATGTAGGACCCCTCCCCCTGTATAATGTATATGACCCCTCCCCTGTATAATGTATAGGACCCCTCCCCTGTATAATGTATAGGACCCCCCCTGTATAATATATAACCCCTCCCCTGTATAATGTACATGACCCCTCCCCTGTATAATGTACATGACCCCTCCCCCTGTATAATGTATATGACCCCTCCCCTGTATAATGTACATGACCCCTCCCCTGTATAATGTACATGACCCCTCCCCCTGTATAATGTATATGACCCCTCCCCCTGTATAATGTATATGACCCCTTCCCCTGTATAATGTATATGACCCCTCCCCCTGTATAATGTATATGACCCGTCTCCCTGTATAATGTATATGACCCCTCCCCTTTATAATATATGACCCCTCCCCTGCATAATATAGGACTCCTCCCCCTGTATAACATATGACCCCTCCCTGTATATTGTGTATGACCCTTCCCCTGTATAATGTAAATAACTCCTCCCCTGTATAATGTATAGGACCCCTCTCCCTGTATAATGTATATGACCCCTCCCCCTGTATAATGTATATGACCCCCTCCCCTGTATAATGTATATGACCCCTCCCCCTGTATAATATATGACCCCTCCCCTGAATAATATATGACCCCTCTCCCTGTATAATGTATATGACCCCCTCCCCTGTATAATGTATATGACCCCTCCCTGTATAATATATAACCCCTCCCCTGTATAATGTATAGGACCCCTCCCTGTATAATATATAACCCCTCCCCTGTATAATGTATAGGACCCCTCCCCTGTATAATGTACATGACCCCTCCCTGTATAATATATAACCCCTCCCCTGTATAATGTATAGGACCCCTCCCTGTATAATATATAACCCCTCCCCTGTATAATGTATAGGACCCCTCCCCTGTATAATGTATGACCCCTCCCCTGTATAATGTATAGGACCCCTCCCCTGTATAATGTATAGGACCCCTCCCCTGTATAATGTATGACCCCTCCCCTGTATAATGTATAGGACCCCTCCCCTGTATAATGTATATAACCCCTCCCCTGTATAATGTATAGGACCCCTCCCCTGTATAATGTATAGGACCCCTCCCTGTATAATATATAACCCCTCCCCTGTATAATGTATATAACCCCTCCCCTGTATAATATATAACCCCTCCCCTGTATAATGTATATGGAGGACCTTGTTACCTATTTGGTGTCTCTCACATGACAGAGCGCTGTGTTCGGGATCACTATCATCTCCCGTATCGGTGGCAGCGCTCTATAGATGGCGTCTGGAAAGACTTAGAAAACATGGAGGCCATAGAACAGGCGTATTGTGACCCCAACGGGAGGTACAGAGGGTTTCCTATAGATGGGGTGATGTGGTGACCCCTCAGCCTCACCTACTGACCTCTCTTATAGGAACTCTACATTGGACTTTGGCACCATGACCTATAAGTCCTGTAAACTGAGGCGACTTTCCACACCATCTTCTGTCTCCAAACCCCCGCACTTCATCCTGACCACACAATGGCTCTGGTACTGGAAGGACGAATACGACAAGTGGGTGGAGTATGGGAAGGAGGTGAGTGACATGTGACCGGGGTGGGAAACTGGAAGAGACATGTGACTGCAGCGTGATACTGGAGAGGAGACATGTGATACCGGAGAGGAGACATGTGATACCGGAGAGGAGACATGTGATATTGGAGAGGAGACATGTAACTGCAGTGTAATACCGGAGAGGAGACATGTGATACCAGAGAGGAGACATGTGACTGCAGTGTGATACCAGAGAGGAGACATGTGACTGCAGTGTGATACCAGAGAGGAGACATGTGATACCGGAGAGGAGACATGTGACTGCAGCGTGATACCGGAGAGGAGACATGTGATACCAGAGAGGAGACATGTGACTGCAGTGTGATACCAGAGAGGAGACATGTGATACCGGAGAGGAGACATGTGACTGCAGTGTGATACCAGAGAGGAGACATGTGATACCGGAGAGGAGACATGTGATACCGGAGAGGAGACATGTGACTGCAGTGTGATACCGGAGAGGAGACATGTGATACCAGAGAGGAGACATGTGATACCGGAGAGGAGACATGTGACTGCAGTGTGATACCAGAGAGGAGACATGTGACTGCAGTGTGATACCGGAGAGGAGACATGTGATACCGGAGAGGAGACATGTGATACCAGAGAGGAGACATGTGATACCAGAGAGGAGACATGTGACTGCAGTGTGATACCGGAGAGGAGACATGTGACTGCTGTATGATACCAGAGAGGAGACATGTGACTGCAGTGTGATACCAGAGAGGAGACATGTGACTGCTGTATGATACCGGAGAGGAGACATGTGACTGCAGTGTGATACCAGAGAGGAGACATGTGACTGCAGTGTGATACCAGAGAGGAGACATGTGATACCGGAGAGGAGACATGTGACTGCAGTGTGATACCGGAGAGGAGACATGTGACTGCTGTATGATACCAGAGAGGAGACATGTGATACCGGAGAGGAGACATGTGACTGCAGTGTGATACCGGAGAGGAGACATGTGACTGCTGTATGATACCAGAGAGGAGACATGTGATACCGGAGAGGAGACATGTGACTGCTGTATGATACCGGAGAGGAGACATGTGACTGCAGTGTGATACCAGAGAGGAGACATGTGACTGCTGTATGATACCAGAGAGGAGACATGTGACTGCAATGTGATACCAGAGAGGAGACATGTGACTGCAGTGTGATACCAGAGAGGAGACATGTGATACCGGAGAGGAGACATGTGACTGCAGTGTGATACCAGAGAGGAGACATGTGACTGCAGTGTGATACCGGAGAGGAGATATGTGATACCGGAGAGGAGACATGTGATACCAGAGAGGAGACATGTGATACCGGAGAGGAGACATGTGACTGCAGTGTGATACCGGAGAGGAGACATGTGACTGCTGTATGATACCAGAGAGGAGACATGTGACTGCAGTGTGATACCAGAGAGGAGACATGTGACTGCTGTATGATACCGGAGAGGAGACATGTGACTGCAGTGTGATACCAGAGAGGAGACATGTGACTGCTGTATGATACCAGAGAGGAGACATGTGACTGCAATGTGATACCAGAGAGGAGACATGTGACTGCTGTATGAAACCAGAGAGGAGACATGTGACTGCAGTGTGATACCGGAGAGGAGACATGTGATACCAGAGAGGAGACATGTGACTGCAGTGTGATACCGGAGAGGAGACATGTGACTGCAATGTGATACCAGAGAGGAGACATGTGACTGCAGTGTGATACCAGAGAGGAGACATGTGACTGCAGTGTGATACCAGAGAGGAGACATGTGATACCAGAGAGGAGACATGTGATACCAGAGAGGAGACATGTGATACCAGAGAAGAGACATGTGATACCAGAGAGGAGACATGTGATACCAGAGAGGAGACATGTGACTGCAGTGTGATACCAGAGAGGAGACATGTGATACCAGAGAGGAGACATGTGATACCAGAGAGGAGACATGTGACTGCAGTGTGATACCAGAGAGGAGACATGTGACTGCAGTGTGATACCAGAGAGGAGACATGTGACTGCAGTGTGATACCAGAGAGGAGACATGTGATACCGGAGAGGAGACATGTGACTGCAGTGTGATACCAGAGAGGAGACATGTGACTGCAGTGTGATACCGGAGAGGAGACATGTGACTGCAGTGTGATACCGGAGAGGAGACATGTGACTGCAGTGTGATACCAGAGAGGAGACATGTGACTGCAGTGTGATACCGGAGAGGAGACATGTGATACCGGAGAGGAGACATGTGACTGCAGTGTGATACCAGAGAGGAGACATGTGACTGCAGTGTGATACCAGAGAGGAGACATGTGATACCGGAGAGGAGACATGTGATACCGGAGAGGAGACATGTGATACCGGAGAGAAGACATGTGACTGCAGTGTGATACCGGAGAGGAGACATGTGACTGCTGTATGATACCAGAGAGGAGACATGTGATACCGGAGAGGAGACATGTGACTGCAGTGTGATACCAGAGAGGAGACATGTGATACTGGAGAGGAGACATGTGACTTAAGTGTAATACCAGAGAGGAGACATGTGACTGCAGCGTGATACCGGAGAGGAGACATGTGATACTGGAGAGGAGACATGTGACTGCAGTGTGATACCGGAGAGGAGACATGTGATACTGGAGAGGAGACATGTGACTGCAGTGTGATACCGGAGAGGAGACATGTGACTGCAGTGTGATACCGGAGAGGAGACATGTGACTGCAGTGTGATACCAGAGAGGAGACATGTGATACCGGAGAGGAGACATGTGATACCAGAGAGGAGACATGTGACTGCAGTGTGATACTGGAGAGGAGACATGTGACTGCAGTGTGATACCCAGAGAGGAGACATGTGACTGCAGGTGATACCCAGAGAGGAGACATGTGATACCGGAAGAGGAAGACGTGACTGCAGTGTGATACCAGAGAGGAGACATGTGACTGCAGTGTGATACCAGAGAGGAGACATGTGACTGCAGTGTGATACCAGAGAGGAGACATGTGACTGCAGTGTGATACCAGAGAGGAGACATGTGATACCGGAGAGGAGACATGTGACTGCAGTGTGATACCAGAGAGGAGACATGTGATACCAGAGAGGAGACATGTGACTGCAGTGTGATACCAGAGAGGAGACATGTGACTGCAGTGTGATACCAGAGAGGAGACATGTGATACCGGAGAGGAGACATGTGACTGCAGTGTGATACCGGAGAGGAGACATGTGACTGCAGTGTGATACCAGAGAGGAGACATGTGACTGCAGTGTGATACCAGAGAGGAGACATGTGACTGCAGTGTGATACCAGAGAGGAGACATGTGACTGCAGTGTGATACCAGAGAGGAGACATGTGACTGCAGTGTGATACCAGAGAGGAGACATGTGACTGCAGTGTGATACCAGAGAGGAGACATGTGATACCAGAGAGGAGACATGTGATACCAGAGGAAGAGGCCATGTGATGCAGTGCTGATACCAGAGAGGAGAGACATGTGACCTGCAGTGTGATTACCAGAAGAGGAGACATGTGGATACCGGAGGAGGAAGACATGTGACTGCAAGTGTGATACGGAGAGGAGACATGTGACTGCAGTGTGATCCAGAGAGGAGGACATGTGACCTGCAGGTGTGATACCAGAGAGGAGACATGTGACTGCAGTGTGATACCAGAGAGGCGACATTGCTGACTGCAGTGTGATACCAGAGAGGAGACATGTGACTGCATTGTAGGATTACCCAAGAAGAGGAGACATTTTTTGTGATGCCTGCCAGGTGTGATACCAGAGCGAGAACATGTGATACCCAGAGAGGGATACATGTTATACAGAGAAGAAGAGATCATGTGATTGCAGTGTGATACCAGAGGAGGAGACATGTGATACCGGAAGGAGGAGACATGTGACTGCCGCTTGTGATACCCGAGAGGAGACCATGTGATACCAGAGAGGAGACATGTGACTGCAGTGTGATACCAGAGAGGAGACATGTGATACCAGAGAGGAGACGTGATACCAGAGAGGAGACATGTGACTGCAGTGTGATACCAGAGAGGAGACATGTGACTGCAGTGTGATACCAGAGAGGAGACATGTGACTGCAGTGTGATACCAGAGAGGAGACATGTGATACCAGAGAGGAGACGTGATACCAGAGAGGAGACATGTGACTGCAGTGTGATACCAGAGAGGAGACATGTGACTGCAGTGTGATACCAGAGAGGAGACATGTGATACCGGAGAGGAGACATGTGATACCAGAGAGGAGACGTGATACCAGAGAGGAGACATGTGACTGCAGTGTGATACTGGAGAGGAGACATGTGACTGCAGTGTGATACTGGAGAGGAGACATGTGACTGCAGTGTGATACCGGAGAGGAGACATGTGACTGCAGTGTGATACCAGAGAGGAGACATGTGATACCGGAGAGGAGACATGTGACTGCAGTGTGATACCAGAGAGGAGACATGTGATACCAGAGAGGAGACATGTGACTGCAGTGTGATACCAGAGAGGAGACATGTGACTGCAGTGTGATACCAGAGAGGAGACATGTGACTGCAGTGTGATACCAGAGAGGAGACATGTGATTGCAGTGTGATACCAGAGAGGAGACATGTGACTGCAGTGTGATACCAGAGAGGAGACATGTGACTGCAGTGTGATACCAGAGAGGAGACATGTGATACCAGAGAAGAGACATGTGATTGCAGTGTGATACCAGAGAGGAGACATGTGACTGCAGTGTGATACCAGAGAGGAGACATGTGATACCAGAGAGGAGACATGTGACTGCAGTGTGATACCAGAGAGGAGACATGTGATACCAGAGAGGAGACATGTGACTGCAGTGTGATACCAGAGAGGAGACATGTGACTGCAGTGTGATACCAGAGAGGAGACATGTGATACCAGAGAGGAGACATGTGATACCAGAGAGAAGAGATGTGACTGCAGTGTGATACCAGAGAGGAGACATGTGATACCAGAGAGGAGACATGTGACTGCAGTGTGATACCAGAGAGGAGACATGTGATACCGGAGAGGAGACATGTGATACCAGAGAGGAGACATGTGACTGCAGTGTGATACCAGAGAGGAGACATGTGACTGCAGTGTGATACCAGAGAGGAGACATGTGATACCAGAGAGGAGACATGTGACTGCAGTGTGATACCAGAGAGGAGACATGTGATACCAGAGAGGAGACATGTGATACCAGAGAGGAGACGTGATACCAGAGAGGAGACATGTGACTGCAGTGTGATACTGGAGAGGAGACATGTGACTGCAGTGTGATACTGGAGAGGAGACATGTGACTGCAGTGTGATACCAGAGAGGAGACATGTGACTGCAGTGTGATACCAGAGAGGAGACATGTGACTGCAGTGTGATACCAGAGAGGAGACATGTGACTGCAGTGTGATACTGGAGAGGAGACATGTGACTGCAGTGTGATACCGGAGAGGAGACATGTGACTGCAGTGTGATACCGGAGAGGAGACGTGACTGCAGTGTGATACCAGAGAGGAGACATGTGACTGCAGTGTGATACCAGAGAGGAGACATGTGACTGCAGTGTGATACCAGAGAGGAGACATGTGATACCAGAGAGGAGACATGTGATACCAGAGAGGAGACATGTGATACCAGAGAGGAGACATGTGACTGCAGTGTGATACCAGAGAGGAGACATGTGATACCAGAGAGGAGACATGTGACTGCAGTGTGATACCAGAGAGGAGACATGTGACTGCAGTGTGATACCAGAGAGGAGACATGTGATACCAGAGAGGAGACATGTGATACCAGAGAGGAGACATGTGATACCAGAGAGGAGACATGTGACTGCAGTGTGATACCGGAGAGGAGACATGTGATACCGGAGAGGAGACATGTGACTGCAGTGTGATACCGGAGAGGAGACGTGATACCAGCAGGCTGATACAACATGGCCGCCTGGGTGAGTGGACATCTAACCTCCATGTCACTTTCTACCAGACTGACGTCCACAGATCCTCGTCCACCATCACCAACAGCGACCTGGAAAATGTTTTCCTGTCTGACACCAAAGCCAACGTCCAGTTCAAGGCCGGGAAGCAAAACTATGTGCTGAGCTTCAAAGGTGCGTACAGCGGGGGAGGGGAGCGTGATGTCATACACCCCCTCATCTGTCTGCAGGAGTGTGATGTCATACACCCCCTCATCTGTCTGCAGGAGAGTGTGATGTCATACACCCCCTCATCTGTCTGCAGGAGTGTGATGTCATACACCCCCTCATCTGTTTGCAGGAGAGTGTGATGTCATACACCCCCTCATCTGTCTGCAGGAGTGTGATGTCATACACCCCCTCATCTGTTTGCAGGAGAGTGTGATGTCATACACCCCCTCATCTGTCTGCAGGAGTGTGATGTCATACACCCCCTCATCTGTCTGCAGGAGTGTGATGTCATACACCCCCTCATCTGTCTGCAGGAGTGTGATGTCATACACCCCCTCATCTGTTTGCAGGAGAGTGTGATGTCATACACCCCCTCATCTGTCTGCAGGAGTGTGATGTCATACACCCCCTCATCTGTCTGCAGGAGTGTGATGTCACATTGTGAGTTCCTTCTCTTCTTCCCCCTCCTCCTGACCTCCTCCTCCCTCCTCGTCTCCCCAGATATGATGCAGAGGAACACGAAGTACGGCACGGAGCGCCCGGTGTGCCGGAGGCCGAGGTTTGTGTCCGCCGAGGACGTGAAGGAGAAGAAACTAAGGTAAGAGCCAACGATAAGTAATCTGCTGATGGTCCCGACCTGATCTGGTGTGCGGCGAGTATAGAGCCGTGCCGGGACATGGGGATCGGCCGCCCAGTGCCGGGACATGGGGATCGGCCGCCCAGTGCCGGGACATGGGGATCGGCCGCCCAGTGCCGGGACATGGGGATCGGCCGCCCAGTGCCGGGACATGGGGATCGGCCGCCCAGTGCCGGGACATGGGGATCGGCCGCCCAGTGCCGGGACATGGGCATCGGCCGCCCAGTGCCGGGACATGGGCATCGGCCGCCCAGTGCCGGGACATGGGGATCGGCCGCCCAGTGCCGGGACATGGGGATCGGCCGCCCAGTGCCGGGACATGGGGATCGGCCGCCCAGTGCCGGGACATGGGGATCGGCCGCCCAGTGCCGGGACATGGGGATCGGCCGCCCAGTGCCGGGACATGGGGATCGGCCGCCCAGTGCCGGGACATGGGGATCGGCCGCCCAGTGCCGGGACATGGGGATCGGCCGCCCAGTGCCGGGACATGGGGATCGGCCGCCCAGTGCCGGGACATGGGGATCGGCCGCCCAGTGCCGGGACATGGGGATCGGCCGCCCAGTGCCGGGACATGGGGATCGGCCGCCCAGTGCCGGGACATGGGGATCGGCCGCCCAGTGCTCAGTGTACTGTCCCTCCTGCTAATAGAGAATCATTTTATGTTCTAGGAAGTCAGAGCCTTCAAAGACGAATGACAAGTCCCCCATCCCCCAACACTGGGACAAGGGGCAGGTGCCGGACGTGGGGTATAAGGTGAGGAGGATACAGAGACGTATAGGACGGGGGGTATAAGGTGAGGAGGATACAGAGACGTATAGGACGGGGGTATAAGGTGAGGAGGATACAGAGACGTATAGGACCGGGGTATAAGGTGAGGAGGATACAGAGACGTATAGGACCGGGGTATAAGGTGAGGAGGATACAGAGACGTATAGGACGGGGGGTATAAGGTGAGGAGGATACAGAGACGTATAGGACGGGGGGTATAAGGTGAGGAGGATACAGAGACGTATAGGACGGGGGGTATAAGGTGAGGAGGATACAGAGACGTATAGGACGGGGGGTATAAGGTGAGGAGGATACAGAGACGTATAGGACCGGGGTATAATGTGAGGAGGATACAGAGACGTATAGGACGGGGGTATAATGTGAGGATACAGAGACGTATAGGACGGGAGTATAAGGTGAGGATACAGAGACGTATAGGACGGGGGTATAAGGTGAGGAGGATACAGAGACGTATAGGACGGGAGTATAAGGTGAGGAGGATACAGAGACGTATAGGACGGGGGGTATAAGGTGAGGAGGATACAGAGACGTATAGGACGGGAGTATAAGGTGAGGAGGATACAGAGACGTATAGGACGGGGGGTATAAGGTGAGGAGGATACAGAGACGTATAGGACCGGGGTATAAGGTGAGGAGGATACAGAGACGTATAGGACGGGGGTATAAGGTGAGGAGGATACAGAGACGTATAGGACCGGGGTATAAGGTGAGGAGGATACAGAGACGTATAGGACGGGGGTATAAGGTGAGGAGGATACAGAGACGTGTAGGACGGGGGGTATAAGGTGCGGAGGATACAGAGACATATTGGACTGGGGGTATAAGGTGAGGATACAGAGACGTATAGGACGGGGGGTATAAGGTGAGGATACAGAGACGTATAGGACGGGGGGTATAAGGTGAGGAGGATACAGAGACGTATAGGACCGGGGTATAAGGTGAGGAGGATACAGAGACGTATAGGACCGGGGTATAAGGTGAGGAGGATACAGAGACGTATAGGACGGGGGGTATAAGGTGAGGAGGATACAGAGACGTATAGGACGGGGGGTATAAGGTGAGGAGGATACAGAGACGTATAGGACGGGGGGTATAAGGTGAGGAGGATACAGAGACGTATAGGACGGGGGTATAATGTGAGGAGGATACAGAGACGTGTAGGACGGGGGGTATAAGGTGAGGAGGATACAGAGACGTATAGGACGGGAGTATAAGGTGAGGATACAGAGACGTATAGGACGGGGGGTATAAGGTGAGGATACAGAGACGTATAGGACGGGGGGTATAAGGTGAGGAGGATACAGAGACGTATAGGACGGGGGGTATAAGGTGAGGAGGATACAGAGACGTATAGGACGGGGGGTATAAGGTGAGGAGGATACAGAGACGTATAGGACGGGGGTATAAGGTGAGGAGGATACAGAGACGTATAGGACGGGGGGTATAAGGTGAGGAGGATACAGAGACGTATAGGACGGGGGGTATAAGGTGAGGAGGATACAGAGACGTATAGGACGGGGGTATAAGGTGAGGAGGATACAGAGACGTATAGGACGGGGGTATAAGGTGAGGAGGATACAGAGACGTATAGGACGGGGGGTATAAGGTGAGGAGGATACAGAGACGTATAGGACCGGGGTATAAGGTGAGGAGGATACAGAGACGTGTAGGACGGGGGGTATAAGGTGAGGAGGATACAGAGACGTGTAGGACGGGGGGTATAAGGTGAGGAGGATACAGAGACGTATAGGACGGGGGTATAAGGTGCGGAGGATACAGAGACATGTTGGACTGGGGGTATAAGGTGAGGATACAGAGACGTATAGGACGGGGGGTATAAGGTGAGGAGGATACAGAGACGTATAGGACGGGGGTATAAGGTGAGGAGGATACAGAGACGTATAGGACCGGGGTATAAGGTGAGGAGGATACAGAGACGTATAGGACGGGGGGTATAAGGTGAGGAGGATACAGAGACGTATAGGACCGGGGTATAAGGTGAGGAGGATACAGAGACGTATAGGACCGGGGTATAAGGTGAGGAGGATACAGAGACGTATAGGACGGGGGATATAAGGTGAGGAGGATACAGAGACGTATAGGACGGGGGGTATAAGGTGAGGAGGATACAGAGACGTATAGGACCGGGGTATAAGGTGAGGAGGATACAGAGACGTATAGGACCGGGGTATAAGGTGAGGAGGATACAGAGACGTATAGGACCGGGGTATAAGGTGAGGATACAGAGACGTATAGGACGGGGGGTATAAGGTGAGGAGGATACAGAGACGTATAGGACCGGGGTATAAGGTGAGGAGGATACAGAGACGTATAGGACCGGGGTATAAGGTGAGGAGGATACAGAGACGTATAGGACCGGGGTATAAGGTGAGGATACAGAGACGTATAGGACCGGGTATCACTTCCTATAAGACAAGGGTGAGGAGTGACCCCCGTCATACGGTGTAATATCAGTCAGCGGCCACTGGGGGTGCTGCTCCCATAGACTCTGGCGAATCAGGCTGGTAGGACTCCCATCTCTCTCCTCCTCCCCGCAGCTCGTCCACATGGATCAGTCCTCGGAGGAGTATAAGACGATCGCCGCCATGATCCACCGCACGCTGCCGGATAAGGAGATCCAGAGCATCAAGCGCATTCAGAACCTGGCGTTATGGGAGGTGTATCAGTGGTGAGCGCCAGTAACCGGGGGGTCCGGGGGAGGAAATATTGGGTGTCTGAGGGAGGAAATACGGGGGGTCCGGCACAGCGAGGATGATGAGGGGGATTGTATTACAGGCAGAAGGAGCAGATGAAGAAGCTGAATGGAGGGAAAGATGTCAATGAGCGGCAGCTGTTTCACGGGACCAAGAGCGACCTGGACGCCATCTGCAACCAGAACTTTGACTGGCGCATCTGCGGAACTAATGGGACTGCATATGGGAAAGGTAGTCATAGCCCCGCCCCCTGTATATCCTGTGTATAGGGAGGTAGTCACAGTCCCACCCCCTGTGTATCGTGTATAGAGAGGTAGTCACAGCCCCGCCCCCTGTATATCATGTGTATAGAGAGGTAGTCACAGCCCCGCCCCCTGTATATCATGTGTATAGAGAGGTAGTCACAGCCCCGCCCCCTGTATATTCTGTGTATAGAGGTAGTCACAGCCCCGCCCCCTGTATATCCTGTGTATAGAGAGGTAGTCACAGCCCCGCCCCCTGTATATTCTGTGTATAGAGAGGTAGTCACAGCCCCGCCCCCTGTATATCATGTGTATAGAGAGGTAGTCACAGCCCCGCCCCCTGTATATCATGTGTATAAAGAGGTAGTCACAGCCCCGCCCCCTGTATATTCTGTGTATAGAGGTAGTCACAGCCCCGCCCCCTGTATATCCTGTGTATAGAGAGGTAGTCACAGCCCCGCCCCCTGTATATCCTGTGTATAGAGAGGTAGTCACAGCCCCCGCCCCCTGTATATCCCCGCCCCCTGTATATCCTGTGTATAGAGAGGTAGTCACAGCCCCCGCCCCCTGTATATCATGTGTATAGAGAGGTGGTCACAGCCCCGCCCCCTGTATATCCTGTGTATAGAGAGGTAGTCACAGCCCCGTCCCCTGTATATCCTGTGTATAGAGAGGTAGTCACAGCCCCGCCCCCTGTGTATAGAGAGGTAGTCACAGCCCCGCCCCCTGTATATCCTGTGTATAGAGAGGTAGTCACAGCCCCGTCCCCTGTATATCCTGTGTATAGAGAGGTAGTCACAGCCCCGCCCCCTGTATATCCTGTGTATAGAGAGGTAGTCACAGCCCCGCCCCTGTGTATAGAGAGGTAGTCACAGCCCCGCCCCCTGTATATCATGTGTATAGAGAGGTAGTCACATCCCCGCCCCCTGTATATCCCCGCCCCCTGTATATCCTGTGTATAGAGAGGTAGTCACAGCCCCGCCCCTGTATATCCTGTGTATAGAGAGGTAGTCACAGCCCCGCCCCCTGTATATCCTGTGTATAGAGAGGTAGTCACAGCCCCGCCCCCTGTGTATAGAGAGGTAGTCACAGCCCCGCCCCCTGTATATCCTGTGTATAGAGAGGTAGTCACAGCCCCGCCCCCTGTGTATAGAGAGGTAGTCACATCCCCGCCCCCTGTATATCCTGTGTATAGAGAGGTAGTCACAGCCCCGCCCCTGTATATCCTGTGTATAGAGAGGTAGTCACAGCCCCGCCCCCTGTATATCCTGTGTACAGGGAGGTAGGCACAGTCCCGCCCCTTGTATATCCTGTGTATAGAGGTAGTCACAGCCCACGCCCCCTGTATATCCTGTGTACAGGGAGGTAGGCACAGCCCCGCCCCCTGTATATCCTGTGTATACAGAGGTAGTCACAGCCCACGCCCCCTGTATATCCTGTGTATACAGAGGTAGTCACAGCCCCGCCTCCTGCTATATGGTGACCTCCCCCTTCTCTCTTGCAGGCAGCTACTTTGCTCGGGACGCCGCATACTCTGATAGATACAGCCGCACAGACTCTTCTGTCTGTGACATGTTTGTGGCCCGGGTGCTGGTGGGAGAGTCCACCCGCGGCTCGTCCTTGTACCTGCGTCCACCCTTGAAAACCTCCCCCTCCACCTTCTATGACAGCTGTGTGGACTCCCTGAGTAACCCCTCCATATTCGTCATTTTTGAGAAGCATCAGATCTACCCGGAATACGTGATCAGGTACACGGAGCGGCAGAGCATGTCTGCCCTGAGCTCCGCCCTCCGCAGGGCGTTTTGGTGAATGATGGCCGCCCCCTCTACTGACTCAACCATAACACTTATTACTTATCTGCCAGCTGTAATACTATCCTCCAAAGCCGGGGGCGCTGTCTGCTGCGAAATGAGGGATTGCAGGCCTAGATCAGGATACAAAGGGGGAGACATGGTGTAAAGTGACACTGGCTCAGTCGCTCCCGGCAACCAATCAGATTCCACCTTTCATTTTCCAAAGTGTCTATCATGTTTCTTTACACTCCTACACAGAGCATGCTGGGAGTTGTAGTTACAGAAGTAATGACGTTCTGTGTAAAACATACATTGATTCCTCCTCCTCTGAGGTTCCAGCAGGGGGCGCTGTGCTGCACTGATTCTTCCTCCTCTGAGGTCCCAGCAGGGGGCACTGTGCCGCACTGATTCTTCCTCCTCTGAGGTCCCAGCAGGGGGCGCTGTGCTGCACCGATTCCTCCTTCTCTGAGGTCCCAGCAGGGGGCGCTGTGCTGCACTGATTCTTCCTCCTCTGAGGTCCCAGCAGGGGGCACTGTGCCGCACTGATTCTTCCTCCTCTGAGGTCCCAGCAGGGGGCACTGTGCCGCACTGATTCTTCCTCCTCTGAGGTCCCAGCAGGGGGCGCTGTGCTGCACTGATTCCTTCTTCCCTGAGGTACCAGCAGGGGGCGCTGTGCCGCACTGATTCCTTCTCCTCTGAGGTCCCAGCAGGGGGCGCTGTGCTGCACCGATTCCTTCTTCCCTGAGGTCCCAGCAGGGGGTGCTGTGCTGCACCGATTCCTTCTTCCCTGAGGTCCCAGCAGGGGGCGCTGTGCCGCACTGATTCTTCCTCCTCTGAGGTCCCAGCAGGGGGCGCTGTGCTGCACTGATTCTTCCTCCTCTGAGGTCCCAGCAGGGGGCGCTGTGCCGCACTGATTCTTCCTTCCCTGAGGCTCCAGCAGGGGGCGCTGTGCCGCACTGATTCTTCCTCCTCTGAGGTCCCAGCAGGGGGCGCTGTGCCGCACTGATTCTTCCTCCTCTGAGGTCCCAGCAGGGGGCGCTGTGCCGCACTGATTCCTCCTTCTCTGAGGCTCCAGCAGGGGGGCGCTGTGCCGCACCGATTCCTCCTTCTCTGAGGTCCCAGCAGGGGGCGCTGTGCCGCACTGATTCTTCCTCCTCTGAGGTCCCAGCAGGGGGCGCTGTGCCGCACCGATTCCTTCTTCCCTGAGGTCCCAGCAGGGGGCGCTGTGCTGCACCGATTCCTCCTTCTCTGAGGTCCCAGCAGGGGGCGCTGTGCTGCACCAATTCCTCCTTCTCTGAGGTCCCAGCAGGGGGCGCTGTGCCGCACTGATTCTTCCTCCTCTGAGGTCCCAGCAGGGAGCGCTGTGCTGCACCGATTCTTCCTCCTCTGAGGTCCCAGCAGGGGGCGCTGTGCCGCACCGATTCCTTCTTCCCTGAGGTCCTAGCAGGGGGCGCTGTGCCGCACCGATTCCTTCTTCCCTGAGGTCCCAGCAGGGGGCGCTGTGCAGCACCGATTCCTTCTTCCCTGAGGTCCCAGCAGGGGGCGCTGTGCCGCATCGATTCTTCCTCCTCTGAGGTCCCAGCAGGGGGCGCTGTGCCGCACCGATTCCTTCTTCCCTGAGGTCCCAGCAGGGGGCGCTGTGCCGCACCGATTCCTTCTCCTCTGAGGTCCCAGCAGGGGGCGCTGTGCCGCACCGATTCCTCCTTCTATGAGGTCCCAGCAGGGGGCGCTGTGCCGCACTGATTCTTCCTCCTCTGAGGTCCCAGCAGGGGGCGCTGTGCCGCACCGATTCCTTCTTCCCTGAGGTCCCAGCAGGGGGCGCTGTGCCGCATCGATTCCTTCTTCCCTGAGGTCCCAGCAGGGGGCGCTGTGCCGCACCGATTCCTTCTTCCCTGAGGTCCCAGCAGGGGGCGCTGTGCCGCACCGATTCCTCCTTCTCTGAGGTCCCAGCAGGGGGCGCTGTGCTGCACCGATTCCTCCTTCTCTGAGGTCCCAGCAGGGGGCGCTGTGCTGCACCGATTCCTCCTTCTCTGAGGTCCCAGCAGGGGGCGCTGTGCCACACCGATTCCTCCTTCTCTGAGGTCCCAGCAGGGGGCGCTGTGCTGCACTAATTCATACTCCGGCTTCCTCCTCCCTTTCTAGATTGTACAATTTACTAATAAATCCTATTTTCCACATGAGGTGTCATGTGTGTTCGGCGGCGGGGTTTGGGGTTGACTTGGTCTCCACATCTGATCCAGAACATCACCCACATCCAGATTCGGCACTTTCCAGATTACCAGAAGTTGGAGGATGTAATTAATAACGGGGCACAAAGTTATTTCCAAAAATATATTTAAATGAGGCCAGTGGATAATAGCGGGGGAGGGGGCGACCCCCCCCATCCAGTGCTGGTAACAGAACCTCTACCCTGGATTATAGGTACCAGTGATCCATCTTACAGCTGAAGCTTCGCTACAGTGTATTAGGAAAGGTTCACACTGAGTAAATCAGACAGAACTTTTCGCAGTGGTATCCCGCCTGTCTATGGGAGGGCACGCGCCTCCGCTCAGAGAAGTGACATAGAGGAGCAGTGTGACACTGAGACAGACGGGATTCCGCCTGATTTACATACACATATGACCTCAGGGCATGCTGGGAGTTGTAGTTTTGTTACAATATTTTGAGGAAAGCTTTTATTGCAGTTTCTTTGTACCAATAGGTCCTGAAGATCATAGTGTCAGAGATGTTTGTACCGTTGCTACCTGCAGGGGGCACTAGCGAGCCAAAATTTTCACGTACACGCCATCTTTAGGCCTCAGGGTGGAAACCGCGGTGACCTGGAGTGGAATCTGCGAGGAGGAAGATAAATGTAAATGTTCTCAGTATAATGCCCCCCACCATCAAGCGGATACAGAACTGTAGAACTATGGGGCAATATCGGGAGAATTAACTGTTTGTGGGACACTATTAGAAGAATACTACTATATGGGAACTTTTATTGGTGTAGTGTGATATTGTGCTGTACACATGGAGCAGCATGTATTGGTGCGGTGTTAGGTTATAAAGGTGAAGCAGTATGTATTCCTGCACTGTGGTTTTAGTTTATTATAGGTGGTAGATAAGTATTATGCACGTGGAGTAGTATGTATTGCTGCAGTGTGGTCTTGGGTTGTACAGGTGCAGTAAGGTGTCGAGTTATACAGGTTAAGCAGTATGTATTGTTGCAGTGTGGTGTGATATTACACAGGTGGAGCAGTATTTATTGCTTCAATGTGGTGTTGGGTACTACAGATGGAGTTTTTGTTTTTCCTGGTAGAGAAGTATTTATTTTTGCACTGCAGTGTTGGGTGGTACAGGTGAAGTAGTATGTATTTCTACAGTAAGCTGTTGAGTTATACAGGTAAAGAAGTATGTATTTGTGCAGTGTGTTGTTGGATTACAGAGGTGGAGCAGTATGTATTGTTGCAGTGTGTTGTTGGATTACAGAGGTGGAGCAGTATGTATTGTTGCAGTGTGTTGTTGGATTACAGAGGTGGAGCAGTATGTATTGTTACAGTGTGGTGTTGGGTATATATGCAGAGTAGTATTTATTTCTGCACTTTGGTGCTCATTTGGAGCTTCTCTGGGATATTTTGTGCACTAAATGGTGGGAACTGACGCTACATGGAAGTACATGTTTGTTGGTGAGGCCCTAGCATCATCATAGATAGCCAGGTGAGGCCTGAGAGCAAAAATGTTTAGAAGCTCTGCCCTATATGTCACTATAGCCCATACAGTGCTGTGTAATGCTCCTCACATCCTCTAGGTGTCACTATAGCCCATACAGTGCTGTGTAATGCCCCTCACATCCTCTAGGTGTCACTATAGCCCATACAGTGCTGTGTAATGCCCCTCACATCCTCTAGGTGTCACCATTACCTATACAGTGCTGTGTAATGCCCCTCACATCCTCTAGGTGTCACCATTACCTATACAGTGCTGTGTAATGTCCCTCACATCCTCTAGGTGTCACCATTACCCATACAGTGCTGTGTAATGCCCCTCACATCCTCTAGGTGTCACCATTACCTATACAGTGCTGTGTAATGTCCCTCACATCCTCTAGGTGTCACCATTACCCATACAGTGCTGTGTAATGCCCCTAACACCCTCTAGGTGTCACTATAGCCCATACAGTGCTGTATAATGCCCCTCACATCCTCTAGGTGTCACTATAGCCCATACAGTGCTGTGTAATGTCCCTCACATCCTCTAGGTGTCACTATAGCCCATACAGTGCTGTGTAATGCTCCTCACATCCTCTAGGTGTCACTATAGCCCATACAGTGCTGTATAATGCCCCTCACATCCTCTAGGTGTCACCATCACCCATACAGTGCTGTGTAATGCTCCTCACATCCTCTAGGTGTCACTATAGCCCATACAGTTCAGTGTAATGCCCCTCACATCCTCTAGGTGTCACTATAGCCCATACAGTGCTGTGTAATGCCCCTCACATCCTCTAGGTGTCACCATTACCCATACAGTGCTGTGTAATGCTCCTCACATCCTCTAGGTGTCACTATAGTCCATACAGTGCTGTGTAATGCTCCTCACATCCTCTAGGTGTCACTATAACCTATACAGTGCTGTGTAATGCCCCTCACATCCTCTAGGTGTCACTATAGTCCATACAGTGCTGTGTAATGCCCCTCACATCCTCTAGGTGTCACTATAGCCCATACAGTGCTGTGTAATGCCCCTCACATCCTCTAGGTGTCACTATAGCCCATACAGTGCTGTGTAATGCCCCTCACATCCTCTAGGTGTCACTATAGCCCATACAGTGCTGTGTAATGCCCCTCACATCCTCTAGGTGTCACTATAGCCCATACAGTGCTGTGTAATGCCCCTCACATCCTCTAGGTGTCACTATAGCCCATACAGTGCTGTGTAATGTCCCTAAAATCCTCTAGGTGTCACTATAGCCCATACAGTTCAGTGTAATGTCCCTCACATCCTCTAGGTGTCACTATAGCCCATACAGTGCTGTGTAATGCCCCTCACATCCTCTAGGTGTCACTATAGCCCATACAGTGCTGTGTAATGTCCCTAAAATCCTCTAGGTGTCACTATAGCCCATACAGTGCTGTGTAATGTCCCTCACATCCTCTAGGTGTCACTATAGCCCATACAGTGCTGTGTAATGCCCCTCACATCCTCTAGGTGTCACTATAGCCCATACAGTGCTGTGTAATGTCCCTCACATCCTCTAGGTGTCACTATAGCCCATACAGTGCTGTGTAATGCCCCTCACATCCTCTAGGTGTCACTATAGCCCATACAGTTCAGTGTAATGCCCCTCACATCCTCTTGCCTATACATTTGCTGTATGCTCAGACCTCCGGGATCTGGTTTCACCCTCTCACCTGAGTACGCGGACAGGTCTGGAAGCGGAATCTCCTGAGGATCCGGTACAGGGTGATCTTGGCCTCCAGGATAGCGAGTCTCATCCCGATACAACTCCGGGGTCCGGCCCCAAACGGCAGATACAGGAAGGGGTGGCGCTTCTGCTTCTCCTCAGCCGAGAACCTGCAGGGAGATTCTGATTACTAGCGCCCTGTGGTGTAAGTGATTGCAGCGCTCACCCCTCACTCTGTGCTCTACCTCTCAGGCCTGAACTCCTCCGGCTCCGCCCAGTATTTGGGGTCATTCTGCATACAGCCAATAGGAATCTCCAGCACCGTCCCGGCCGGTATCTTACACCCCATCACCGTACAGTCACGGGCAGCTTCACGGGCAAATCTACAAGGGCCACGCATTGTATGTAAGACAAGATGTAACAGCAGAATAGCGAGTGCAGCTCTGGAAGATGAGACATGATGTAACAGCAGAATAGTGAGTGCAGCTCTGGAGGATGAGACAGGATGTAACAGCAGAATAGTGAGTGCAGCTCTGGAGGATGAGACAGGATGTAACAGCAGAATAGTGAGTGCAGCTCTGGAGGATGAGACAGGATGTAACAGCAGAATAGTGAGCGCAGCTCTGGAGGATGAGACCTGATATAACAGCAGAATAGTGAGTGCAGCTCTGGAGGATGAACAGGATGTAACAGCAGAATAGTGAGTGCAGCTCTGGAGGACGAGACAGGATGTAACAGCAGAATAGTGAGTGCAGCTCTGGAGGACACAGTAGTGCTCACCTGAAGGCGGGGGGGTACATGCGCAGGGACTCGGAGATCACCAGGTCCATGTAGGGCAGATCGTGCACAGTGTTGTAGTCCGCACCATCCTATGAAGAGATTAGAGAAATTTTCTCACCTGATAAGCCCCGCCTATCATAGGCTCCACCCACCACATGCCCCTCCTCTATGTCACTTACATGGTTTTCAGCGAAGTGGTCGACCTCGCGGAGCAGCTCCTCCTGGCAGGCAGGGTGGGTGGCCAGCAGGTAGGTGGTGAAGGACAGGAGGCTGCAGGTGGTCTCATAGCCGGCGATGAGGAAGATGAAGGCCTGGCCCAGGATCTCATCCTCGCTCAGGGTCTTGGCCGCCCTCCTCACAGGCTCCTCCCCCACGGGGGCCGTCACATCCGCCTGGTTCACAATATCAAAGTGATCCACAGAGACGCGGGCGGCAGAGGAGCGGGCGTCCAGCATCAGCTGCAGGAAATCCCGCCGGCGCTGCGGCACAAAACTGCATTAACCCCTGGGGGTGGGGGAGAGAGAAGAGGGAGGGGCGAGGTGTGGGGGGGAGAGGCGAGGTGGGGAGAGAGAGGAGGGAGGGGTGTGGGGGGGGAGAGAGGAGAGGGAGGGAGGGTTGTGGGGGGGGATGAGAGGAGATGGAGGGAGGGTGTGGGGGGGGGGGAGAGAGGACGAGGGAGGGAGGGTGTGGGGGGTGGGGGAGAGGAGAGGGAGGGAGGGTGTGGGGGGGGAGAGGGAGAGGAGGGTGTGGGGGGGGAGAGGAGGGAGGGTGTGGGGGGGGAGAGAGGAGGGAGGGTGTGGGCTGGGGGAGAGGAGAGGGAGGGTGTGGGGGGGGGGAGAGGAGAGGGAGGGAGGGTGTGGGAGGAGAGGGGGGTGTGTGGGGGAGGAGGGAGGGTGTGGGGGGGGGAGAGAGAGGAGGGAGGGAGGGTGTGGGGGGGAGAGAGGAGAGAGGAGGGAGGGGTGTCGGGGGGGGAGAGAGGAGAGGAGGGAGGGTGTGGGGGGGGGATGAGAGGAGGGAGGGTGTGGGGGGAGAGGAGAGAGGGAGGGTGGGGGGGTGTGGGGGAGGGGTGTGGGGGGGGGGGGAGAGGGAGGGAGGGAGGGAGGGTGTGGGGGAGGGAGGGAAGAGGGAGGGAGGGAGGGCTTGCTGGGGGAGGGAGGGAGGGTGTGGGGGAGGGAGAGGAGAGGGAGGGAGGGTGTGGGGGAGGGAGAGGAGAGGGAGGGAGGGTGTGGGGGGAGGAGAGGAGAGGGAGGGAGGGTGTGGGGGGGGGGAGAGGAGAGGGAGGGAGGGTGGGGGGGTGGAGAGGGAGGGTGGGGGGGGAGGAGGGAGGGAGGGTGTGGGGGGGGGAGAGGAGAGGGGCGAGGGTGTGGGGGGGGGAGGGGAGGGAGGGTGTGGGGGGAGAGAGGAGAGGGAGGGAGGGTTGTGGGGGGGGAGAGGAGAGGGGGGAGGGAGGGTGTGGGGGGGGGGGCGAGGGTGTGGGGGGGGGAGAGGGAGGGAGGGGGTGGGGGGGGAGAGGGAGGGAGGGAGAGAGGAGAGGGAGGGGAGGGAGGTGTGGGGGGGGAGAGAGGAGGGAGGGAGGGTGTGGGGGGGGGGAGGGAGGGTGTGGGGGGGGGGGAGGGAGGGTGTGGGGGGGGGGGGAGAGGAGGGAGGGTGTGGGGGGGGGGAGAGGAGGGAGGGTGTGGGGGGGGAGGAGGAGGGAGGGTGTGGGGGAGGAGGGAGGTGTGTGGGGGGGGAGGAGGGTGGGGGGGGGGGAGGAGGGTGGGGGGGGGGAGGAGGGTGGGGGGGGGGGGAGGAGGGTGTGGGGGGAGGAGGGAGGGTGTGGGGGGAGAGAGGAGGGAGGGTGTGGGGGGAGAGAGGAGGGAGGGTGTGGGGGGGGGGAGAGAGGAGGGAGGGTGTGGGGGGGGGAGAGAGGAGGGAGGGTGTGGGGGGGGGGGAGAGGAGGGAGGGTACGGGGGGGGGAGAGGAGGGAGGGTACGGGGGGGGAGAGAGGAGGGAGGGTGTAGGGGGGAGAGAGGAGGGAGGGTGTGGGGGGGGGAGAGGAGGGAGGGTGTAGGGGGGAGAGAGGAGGGAGGGTACGGGGGGGGGGAGAGGAGAGAGGGAGGTTGTGGGGGGGGGGGGGAGAGAGGAGGGAGGGGTGAGGTGTGTGTGTGTGTGTGGGGGGGGGGGGGGGAAGGGCAGTAGGGGCGTGGAGTGGAGAGGGAGGGGCACAGGGAGGCGGTACCTCATTGGCCGGCAGTCCATCCCGCGCAGCGACCATTCCTCTGATGGCCGTACCAAAGAAGCGGTTTACCTGGTCGCGGTTCTTGTTGGGAAGTCGGCGGACGATGGGGATCATGATGGACGGAAAAGCCACTGGAGGGACGAGGGGAAGAGGGGACGGGTGACAACCAGAGACACAGACCACACACTAAGCATTCTCATAGAGCTGGGTGACAACCAGACAGACTGACAGCCTGGACCACACTGGTTGTCACCCAGCTCTCCAACTATAGAAGGATTGCCCAGGCTATAGTGACACCTAGAGGATGTGAGGGACATTACACAGCACTGTATGGGCTATAGTGACACCTAGAGGATGTGAGGGACATTACACAGCACTGTATGGGCTATAGTGACACCTAGAGGATGTGAGGGGCATTACACAGCACTGTATGGGTAATGGTGACACCTAGAGGATGTGAGGAGCATTACACAGCACTGTATAGGTTATAGTGACACCTAGAGGATGTGAGGGACATTACACAGCACTGTATAGGTTATAGTGACACCTAGAGGATGTGAGGGGCATTACACAGCACTGTATGGGTAATGGTGACACCTAGAGGATGTGAGGAGCATTACACAGCACTGTATAGGTTATAGTGACACCTAGAGGATGTGAGGGACATTACACAGCACTGTATGGGTAATGGTGACACCTAGAGGATGTGAGGAGCATTACACAGCACTGTATAGGTTATAGTGACACCTAGAGGATGTGAGGGGCATTACACAGCACTGTATAGGTTATAGTGACACCTAGAGGATGTGAGGGACATTACACAGCACTGTATAGGTTATAGTGACACCTAGAGGATGTGAGGGACATTACACAGCACTGTATAGGTTATAGTGACACCTAGAGGATGTGAGGGGCATTACACAGCACTGTATGGGCTATAGTGACACCTAGAGGATGTGAGGGACATTACACAGCACTGTATGGGCTATAGTGACACCTAGAGGATGTGAGGGACATTACACAGCACTGTATGGGCTATAGTGACACCTAGAGGATGTGAGGGGCATTACACAGCACTGTATGGGTAATGGTGACACCTAGAGGATGTGAGGAGCATTACACAGCACTGTATAGGTTATAGTGACACCTAGAGGATGTGAGGGACATTACACAGCACTGTATAGGTTATAGTGACACCTAGAGGATGTGAGGGGCATTACACAGCACTGTATGGGTAATGGTGACACCTAGAGGATGTGAGGAGCATTACACAGCACTGTATAGGTTATAGTGACACCTAGAGGATGTGAGGGACATTACACAGCACTGTATGGGTAATGGTGACACCTAGAGGATGTGAGGAGCATTACACAGCACTGTATAGGTTTATAGTGACACCTAGAGGATTGTGAGGGACATTACACAGCACTGTATAGGTTATAGTGACACCTAGAGGATGTGAGGGGCATTACACAGCACTGTATGGGCTATAGTGACACCTAGAGGATGTGAGGGACATTACACAGCACTGTATGGACTATAGTGACACCTAGAGGATGTGAGGAGCATTACACAGCACTGTATGGGCTATAGTGACACCTAGAGGATGTGAGGGACATTACACAGCACTGTATGGGCTATAGTGACACCTAGAGGGTGTTAGGGGCATTACACAGCACTGTATAGGTTATAGTGACACCTAGAGGATGTGAGGGACATTACACTGACTGTATGGGCTATAGTGACACCTAGAGGATGTGAGGGACATTACACAGCACTGTAGGGGCTATAGTGACACCTAGAGGATGTGAGGGACATTACACTGAACTGTATGGGCTATAGTGACACCTAGAGGATGTGAGGGACATTACACAGCACTGTATGGGCTATAGTGACACCTAGAGGATGTGAGGGGCATTACACAGCACTGTATGGGCTATAGTGACACCTAGAGGATGTGAGGGACATTACACAGCACTGTATAGGTTATAGTGACACCTAGAGGATGTGAGGGACATTACACAGCACTGTATAGGTTATAGTGACACCTAGAGGATGTGAGGGGCATTACACAGCACTGTATGGGCTATAGTGACACCTAGAGGATGTGAGGGACATTACACAGCACTGTATGGACTATAGTGACACCTAGAGGATGTGAGGAGCATTACACAGCACTGTATGGGCTATAGTGACACCTAGAGGATGTGAGGGACATTACACAGCACTGTATGGGCTATAGTGACACCTAGAGGGTGTTAGGGGCATTACACAGCACTGTATAGGTTATAGTGACACCTAGAGGATGTGAGGGACATTACACTGAACTGTATGGGCTATAGTGACACCTAGAGGATGTGAGGGACATTACACAGCACTGTATGGGCTATAGTGACACCTAGAGGATGTGAGGGACATTACACTGAACTGTATGGGCTATAGTGACACCTAGAGGATGTGAGGGACATTACACAGCACTGTATGGGCTATAGTGACACCTAGAGGATGTGAGGGGCATTACACAGCACTGTATGGGCTATAGTGACACCTAGAGGATGTGAGGGACATTACACAGCACTGTATGGGCTATAGTGACACCTAGAGGATGTGAGGGACATTACACAGCACTGTATGGGCTATAGTGACACCTAGAGGATGTGAGGGACATTACACAGCACTGTATGGGTAATGGTGACACCTAGAGGATGTGAGGGACATTACACAGCACTGTATGGGTAATGGTGACACCTAGAGGATGTGAGGGACATTACACAGCACTGTATGGGCTATAGTGACACCTAGAGGATGTGAGGAGCATTACACAGCACTGTATGGACTATAGTGACACCTAGAGGATGTGAGGGACATTACACAGCACTGTATGGGCTATAGTGACACCTAGAGGATGTGAGGGGCATTACACAGCACTGTATGGGTTATAGTGACACCTAGAGGATGTGAGAAGCATTACACAGCACTGTATGGGCAATGGTGACACCTAGAGGATGTGAGGAGCATTACACAGCACTGTATAGGTTATAGTGACACCTAGAGAATGTGAGAAGCATTACACAGCACTGTATGGGCAATGGTGACACCTAGAGGATGTGAGGGGCATTACACAGCACTGTATGGGCAATGGTGACACCTAGAGGTTGTGAGGGACATTACACAGCACTGTATGGGCTATAGTGACACCTAGAGGATGTGAGGAGCATTACACAGCACTGTATGGGCTATAGTGACACCTAGAGGATGTGAGGGGCATTATACAGCACTGTATGGGCTATAGTGACACCTAGAGGATGTGAGGGACATTACATGATGAATAGGAGTTACAATGATATTGGTTCAGTCCCAATTTTGACTGGATCACAAAAAAGCCCAGTTCCCACCGTACCCACTTCTCCCAGTCCCCGCCCACTTCTCCCAGCCCCCGCCCATCCCTCACATGTCAGAAGCACCAAAGGCTTGAAGGGAGTAAACAGTTCCAGAAACTTCCTGCTGTTCTGCACCAGCGGGTGATCCGGATCCTTCTGGGAATCCACTTTGGTTCCGAAGGCGACGCTGGCAACGATGTCCATGGTGTAACAGGCGTAGCATCTGCGGGAGACAGGAGCATCTAGATACCGCTGTAATATACAGCTATATACTGCTGTAATGTCATCAGCCGCTGCTCTCTGGTATCAGCCCTCACCTCTGCACGTTACAGGGGTCTCCGGAGTCTGCAAATCCCTGCAGGTTACTCAGCAGCACATCGCAGCCCTGGTTTATGAGGGGGCACATCTACAAGACAGCAGAGGAGGCAGGTAAGAGGGGGGCAGGAGAGCAGCAGAGGAAGCAGGAGAGCAGCAGAGGAGGCAGGTAAGAGGGGGGCAGGAGAGCAGCAGAGGAAGCAGGAGAGCAGCAGAGGAGGCAGGTAAGAGGGGGGCAGGAGAGCAGCAGAGGAAGCAGGAGAGCAGCAGAGGAGGCAGGTGAGAGGGGGGCAGGAGAGCAGCAGAGGAGGCAGGTGAGAGGGGGGCAGGAGAGCAGCAGAGGAAGCAGGTAAGAGAGGGGCAGGAGAGCAGCAGAGGAGGCAGGAGAGCAGCAGAGGAAGCAGGTAAGAGGGGCAGGAGAGCAGCAGAGGAGGCAGGTAAGAGAGGGGCAGGAGAGCAGCAGAGGAGTCAGGTAAGAGAGGGACAGGAGAGCAGCAGAGGAGGCAGGAGAGCAGCAGAGGAGGCAGGTAAGAGGGGGGCAGGAGAGTAGCAGAGGAGGCAGGTAAGAGAGGGGCAGGAGAGCAGCAGAGGAGGCAGGTGAGAGGGGGGCAGGAGAGCAGCAGAGGAGGCAGGTAAGAGGGAGGCAGGTGAGTAGCAGAGGAGGCAGGAGAGCAGCAGAGGAGGCAGATAAGTGGGGCAGGAGAGCAGCAGAGGAGGCAAGTAAGAGGGGAGCAGAAGAGTAGGAGAGGAGGCAGGTGAGAGGGGGGCAGGAGAGCAGCAGAGGAGGCAGGTGAGAGGAGGCAGGAGAGCAGCAGAGGAGGCAGGTGAGAGGGGGCAGGAGAGCAGCAGAGGAAGCAGGTGAGCAGCAGAGGAGGCAGGTGAGCAGCAGAGGAGGCAGGTGAGCAGCAGAGGAGGCAGGTGAGCAGCAGAGGAGGCAGGTGAGCAGCAGAGGAGGCAGGTGAGGGGCAGGAAAGCAGCAGAGGAGGCAGGTGAGAGGGGGGCAGCAGAGGAGGCAGGTGCGAGGGGCAGGAGAGCAGCAGAGGAGGCAGGTGCGAGGGGGGCAGGAGAGCAGCAGAGGAGGCAGATGCGAGGGGGGCAGGAGAGCAGCAGAGGAGGCAGATGCGAGGGGGGCAGGAGAGCAGCAGAGGAGGCAGATGCGAGGGGGGCAGGAGAGCAGCAGAGGAGGCAGGTGAGAGGAGGCAGGTGAGAGGAAGCAGGAGTGCAGCAGAGGAGGCAGGTGAGCAGCAGAGGAGGGGCAGGAGAGCAGCAGAGGGGGGCAGGAGAGCAGCAGAGGAGGCAGATGCGAGGGGGGCAGGAGAGCAGCAGAGGAGGCAGATGCGAGGGGGGCAGGAGAGCAGCAGAGGAGGCAGATGCGAGGGGGGCAGGAGAGCAGCAGAGGAGGCAGATGCGAGGGGGGCAGGAGAGCAGCAGAGGAGGCAGGTGAGAGGAGGCAGGTGAGAGGAAGCAGGAGTGCAGCAGAGGAGGCAGGTGAGCAGCAGAGGAGGGGCAGGAGAGCAGCAGAGGAGGGGCAGGAGAGCAGCAGAGGAGGGGCAGGAGAGCAGCAGAGGAGGCAGGTGGGAGGGGGGCAGGAGAGCAGCAGAGGAGGCAGGTGCGAGGGGGGCAGGAGAGCAGCAGAGAAGGCAGGTAAGAGGGGGGCAGGAGAGCAGCAGAGGAGGCAGGTGAGAGGGGGGCAGGAGAGCAGCAGAGGAGGCAGGAGAGCAGCAGAGGAGGCAGGTGAGAGGGGGGCATCACACAGGGCACTGGCCTCTTTCATCCGGGCAGCGCTGAATGAGGGGGTGAGGACGCTGCGGACGCGTTTCCACTGCTCGTCGCGGAGGCAGAGGAGGCTGTCACTCATGGGTTTGGTCACCAGGTTGAGCTTCTGAAGGGGCAGAAGATGCGACATTATTTCACTGATCACTAGAGGGCGACAGCTATGAGGGTGAGGGGGCAGAGGAGCCTGAGCTGTGAGGGCAGGGACGGGAGGGGGCGGGGAGGGGGCAGAGGAGCCTGAGCTGTGAGGGCAGGGGCGGGGAGGGGGCAGAGGAGCCTGAGCTGTGAGGGCAGGGGCGGGGAGGGGGCAGAGGATCCTGAGCTGTAAGGACAGGGGCGGGGTGGGGGCAAAGGAGCCTGAGCTGTGAGGGCAGGGACGGGAGGGGGCGGGAAGGGGGCAGAGGATCCTGAGCTGTGAGGGCAGGGGCGGGGAGGGGGCAGAGGAGCCTGAGCTGTAAGGACAGGGGCGGGGAGGGGACAGAGGAGCCTGAGCTGTGAGGGCAGGGGTCAGAGGAGCCTGAGCTGTGAGGACAGGGACGGGGAGGGGGCAGAGGAGCCTGAGCTGTGAGGACAGGGGCGGGGAGGGGGCAGAGGAGCCTGAGCTGTAAGGACAGGAGCGGGGAGGGGGCAGAGGAGCCTGAGCTGTGAGGGCAGGGACGGGAGGGGGCGGGGAGGGGGCAGAGGAGCCTGAGCTGTGAGGACAGGGGTCAGAGGAGCCTGAGCTGTGAGGACAGGGGCGGGGAGGGGGCAGAGGAGCCTGAGCTGTGAGGACAGGGGCGGGGAGGGGGCAGAGGAGCCTGAGCTGTGAGGACAGGGGCGGGGAGGGGGCAGAGGATCCTGAGCTGTGAGGACTGGACAGGACAGGGGAGGGGCGGGGGCAGAGGAGCCTGAGCTGTGAGGACAGGACAGGGGAGGGGGCAGAGGACTCACCATCCGGTTTGTGAAGTTGGAGAAGTCTTTCTGTAGAACCTGCCTCACGGCTTCGGGGTCGGACAGGAGGACGATGGGGCGGCGGCCCAGGTAATACCTGTATAACAGAATCATCGCTGCACTGCATTATGGGAGACGTGCTGCCAGGGTGAACACTACATCCCTCACAATGCCGCACAGGAAGGAGTACAGCTCCGGAGCAGACGACACTTACCCCGTGATCGGCCCAAACGTCTTGATAATCTGATCAGCTCCGTCCCAGAATCCCTGAAAATCAGAGACAGATTTACAACCACTGAGAAGAGGATCAGCGGTCCCATCATCCCGCATCATCCTCCATCACCTCCCATCATCCTCCATCATCATCCTCCATCATCATCCTCCATCATCATCCTCCATCATCCCCCATCATCCCCCATCACCTCCCATCACCTCCCATCACCTTCTGAAACAGCAGTACGTTCCCGATGAAGGGAGCCGGCCAAGGATGTCTGATTCCCATCCGCCGCAACTGGGAAAAGGCGGAGACAGAATACCTGCAGGGGGAGGGGCTATTAGAGATGTGTACAGATAAGCCCCGCCCCCTATATGACATGACTGACCCACCACCTGTATATCCTGTGTATAGTGAGGTAGTCACAGCCCTGCCCCCTGTATATCCTGTATAGAGAGGTAGTCACAGCCCCGCCCCCTGTATATCCTGTATAGAGAGGTAGTCACAGCCCCGCCCCCTGAATATCCTGTGTATAGAGGTAGTCACAGCCCCGCCCCCTGAATATCCTGTGTATAGAGGTAGTCACAGCCCCGCCCCCTGTATATCCTGTGTATAGAGAGGTAGTCACAGCCCCGCCCCCTGTATATCATGTATATAGAGAGGTAGTCACAGCCCCACCCCCTGTATATATTGTGTATAGAGAGGTAGTCACAGCCCCGCCCCCTGTATATAGAGGTAGTCACAGCCCCGCCCTCAGATGACATCACTGACCAGTACAGTAATGCCAGTAATCCAGCGATCAGGGTGAGGGTGACCTTAGTGGTGTCTAGTCCATCCCCCCAGGACTCCGCCATGCTTCCCGCCATGCTTCCCGCCTCCTAGAGACCGCTTCTGTCCTGTGAAGAAAAGAAGAGGAGTGAGCGCTCGCCGGCGTCCCCCGCAGGATGAGGAGGAGGAGATAAATATTTATTTCTCATGTTCTTCCTCCTACAGGAGAAGAGAAGATGAGGCAGCGATCAGGAAGAGATGAGGCTCCATGCACAGTACCACTTCCTCCACCCCAGGCTATAGATAGAAAACCGCAGCAGCCGCCTGGGCACGATATACACAGTACAACTCCACCCATCATCTACTGAGATATCCTGGAGGACGGGAGGTGGTACTATGCACTGCCTATACAGGAGAAGTGGTACTGTGCACCGTCCATATATACAGGAGAGGAGAAGTGGTACTGTGCACTGTCCATATATACAGGAGAAGTGGTACTGTGCACCGTCCATATATACAGGAGAGGAGAAGTGGTACTGTGCACTGTCCATATGTACAGGAGAAGTGGTACTGTGCACTGTCCATATATACAGGAGAGGAGAAGTGGTACTGTGCACTGTCCATATGTACAGGAGAAGTGGTACTGTGCACTGTCCATATATACAGGAGAGGAGAAGTGGTACTGTGCACTGTCCATATGTACAGGAGAAGTGGTACTGTGCACCGTTCATATATACATGATATTTGTGGGGTTCACTTACTTTCGTGATGCAGGGCAGTTCCTGGGTTCCTCTGTGCTGCTGTGATATACAGCCGGGACCTCAGGGAGAGACATTTATACTGGAGCCAACTGACCCTCCCCAAGCTGAGATACATCTGTGTGATACATATCAGGAAGGCGAAATCTACCCGGCTGTCAGTCAGAAGATCAACACAGAGAGCGGAGACGTTTCCATCATATAAACCAACAGCGCGCCAACAACCCCGACACACAGCGCGCCAACAACCCTGACACACAGCGCGCCAACAACCACCCCCGACACAGAGCGCGCCAACAACCACCCCCGACACACAGCGCGCCAACAACCACCCCCGACACACAGCGCGCCAACAACCACCCCCGACACACAGCGCGCCAACAACCACCCCCGACACACAGCGCGCCAACAACCACCCCCGACACACAGCGCGCCAACAACCACCCCCGACACACAGCGCGCCAACGACCACCCCCGACACACAGCGCGCCAACGACCACCCCCGACACACAGCGCGCCAACAACCACCCCCGACACACAGCGCGCCAACAACCACCCCCGACACACAGCGCGCCAACAACCACCCCCGACACACAGCGCGCCAACAACCACCCCCGACACACAGCGCGCCAACAACCACCCCCGACACACAGCGCGCCAACAACCACCCCCGACACACAGCGCGGCAAACAGGAGACGGAAACTACAGGAGAAACATGTTGCACTCACTATTCTCCTGTTATATCTCATCCTCCAGAGCTGCACTCACTATGCTCCTGTTAGGTCTCATCCTCCAGAGCTGCACTCACTATTCTCCTGTTATGTCTCATCCTCCAGAGCTGCACTCACTATTCTCCTGTTATATCTCATCCTCCAGAGCTGCACTCACTATGCTCCTGTTAGGTCTCATCCTCCAGAGCTGCACTCACTATTCTCCTGTTATGTCTCATCCTCCAGAGCTGCACTCACTATTCTCCTGTTATATCTCATCCTCCAGAGCTGCACTCACTATTCTCCTGTTATGTCTCATCCTCCAGAGCTGCACTCACTATTCTCCTGTTATGTCTCATCCTCCAGAGCTGCCCTCACTATGCTCCTGTTATGTCTCATCCTCCAGAGCTGCACTCACTATGCTCCTGTTAGGTCTCATCCTCCAGAGCTGCACTCACTATTCTACTGTTAGGTCTCATCCTCCAGAGCTGCACTCACTATTCTACTGTTATGTCTCATCCTCCAGAGCTGCACTCACTATTCTGCTGTTACATCATGTCTCATCCTCCAGAGCTGCACTCACTATTCTACTGTTATGTCTCATCCTCCAGAGCTGCACTCACTATTCTGCTGTTACATCCGGTCTCATTATCCTCCAGAGCTGCACTCACTATTCTGCTCTTACATCAGGTCTCCTCCAGACAGTACTGTAGTTAGAAATGAGCAACATTTCAGAAGTTCAGTAGCTTCGCCAAATTTTGTCAAAAAATTAGGTTGGTCTGAACTGTATACGGACGCACTAACACCGATAGGCGGCTGCGTCTCTGCCCCTGCCTGACAGTGACACCACAGCAATGGCAGGAGGTTGGCAGCGTGGTGAAGGTGGCCGTGGTGCTTACCCAGAGTCTGGACTTTCACCAGTGCTAATGGGGAGGCCGGAGGAGGAGGAAGGTATGGCGTCCACCAGTGCTCATGGGGAGGGAGGAGGAGGAAGGTATGGCGTCCACCAGTGCTCATGGGGAGGGAGGAGGAGGAAGGTATGGCGTCCACCAGTGCTCATGGGGAGGGAGGAGGAGGAAGGTATGGCGTCCACCAGTGCTCATGGAAAGGGAGGAGGATGAAGGTATGGCGTCCACCAGTGCTAATGGGGAGGCCGGAGGAGGAAGGTATGGCGTCCACCAGTGCTCATGGGGAGGCCGGAGGAGGAGGAAGGTATGGCGTCCACCAGTGCTCATGGGGAGGCCGGAGGAGGAGGAAGGTATGGCGTCCACCAGTGCTAATGGGGAGGCCGGAGGAGGAGGAAGGTATGGAGTCCACCAGTGCTCATGGGGAGGGAGGAGGAGGAAGGTATGGCGTCTACCAGTGCTAATGGGGAGGCCGGAGGAGGAAGGTATGGCGTCCACCAGTGCTCATGGGGAGGCCGGAGGAGGAGGAAGGTATGGCGTCCACCAGTGCTCATGGGGAGGCCGGAGGAGGAGGAAGGTATGGCGTCCACCAGTGCTCATGGGGAGGCCGGAGGAGGAGGAAGGTATGGCGTCCACCAGTGCTAATGGGGAGGCCGGAGGAGGAGGAAGGTATGGAGTCCACCAGTGCTCATGGGGAGGGAGGAGGAGGAGGAAGGTATGGCGTCCACCAGTGCTCATGGGGAGGCCGGAGGAGGAGGAAGGTATGGCGTCCACCAGTGCTCATGGGGAGGGAGGAGGAGGAAGGTATGGCGTCCACCAGTGCTCATGGGGAGGGAGGAGGAGGAAGGTATGGCGTCCACCAGTGCTCATGGGGAGGGAGGAGGAGGAAGGTATGGCGTCCACCAGTGCTCATGGAAAGGGAGGAGGATGAAGGTATGGCGTCCACCAGTGCTAATGGGGAGGCCGGAGGAGGAAGGTATGGCGTCCACCAGTGCTCATGGGGAGGCCGGAGGAGGAGGAAGGTATGGCGTCCACCAGTGCTCATGGGGAGGCCGGAGGAGGAGGAAGGTATGGCGTCCACCAGTGCTAATGGGGAGGCCGGAGGAGGAGGAAGGTATGGAGTCCACCAGTGCTCATGGGGAGGGAGGAGGAGGAAGGTATGGCGTCTACCAGTGCTTATGGGGAGGCCGGAGGAGGAGGAGGAAGGTATGGCGTCCACCAGTGCTAATGGGGAGGCCGGAGGAGGAGGAAGGTATGGAGTCCACCAGTGCTCATGGGGAGGGAGGAGGATGAAGGTATGGCGTCCACCAGTGCTAATGGGGAGGCCGGAGGAGGAAGGTATGGCGTCCACCAGTGCTCATGGGGAGGCCGGAGGAGGAGGAAGGTATGGCGTCCACAGTGCTAATGGGGAGGCCGGAGGAGGAGGAAGGTATGGCGTCCACCAGTGCTCATGGGGAGGCCGGAAGAGGAGGAAGGTATGGCGTCCACCAGTGCTCATGGGGAGGCCGGAGGAGGAGGAGGATGAAGGTATGGCGTCCACCAGTGCTCATGGGGAG
Source organism: Dendropsophus ebraccatus (assembly GCF_027789765.1). Lineage (NCBI taxonomy): Eukaryota > Metazoa > Chordata > Amphibia > Anura > Hylidae > Dendropsophus > Dendropsophus ebraccatus. The sequence continues at coordinate 4,737,235 of NC_091454.1, read as the reverse complement.
GCCGGAGGAGGAGGAGGATGAAGGTATGGCGTCCACCAGTGCTCATGGGGAGGCCGGAGGAGGAGGAGGGTATGGCGTCTACCAGTGCTCATGGGGAGGCCGGAGGAGGAGGAAGGTATGGCGTCCACCAGTGCTCATGGGGAGGCTGGAGGAGGAGGAGGAAGGTATGGCGTCATGGCTCCCTTGTCCCCATTTCCTAGCTGCTGGGAGGCTGTGGGGTCCAGCTGGTATGAGGAGCCACCGTCCACCACCATCATACTGGGAAACTGGGTGCTCAAATAAGTGACAGGAGTGTAGAAGTCCCAGAGAGGCCAAGTGTGTCTGAGCGTGCAGCTACCCCCTGAGGCCACCAGGCTATACTGAGCGTGCAGCTGACCCACTGAGGCAGCCGAGCTATACTGAGCGTGCAGCTGACCCACTGAGGCAGCCGAGCTATACTGAGCGTGCAGCTGACCCACTGAGGCAGCCGAGCTATACTGAGCGTGCAGCTGACCCACTGAGGCAGCCGAGCTATACTGAGCGTGCAGCTGACCCACTGAGGCCGCCAAGCAATACCGAGCGTGCAGCTGACCCACTGAGGCCGCCAGGCTATACTGAGCGTGCAGCTGACCCACTGAGGCAGCAGAGCTATACTGAGCGTGCAGCTGACCCACTGAGGCAGCCAAGCTATACTGAGCGTGCAGCTGACCCACTGAGGCAGCCGAGCTATACTGGGCGTGCAGCTGACCCACTGAGGCAGCCAAGCCATACCGAGCGTGCAGTTGACCCACTGAGGCCGCCAAGCCATACCGAGCGTGCAGCTGACCCACTGAGGCCGCCAAGCTATACTGAGCGTGCAGCCGACCCACTGAGGCCGCCAGGCTATACTGAGCGTGCAGCTGACCTACTGAGGCCGCCAAGGTATACTGAGCGTGCAGCCGACCCACTGAGGCCACCGAGCTATACTGAGTGTGCAGCTGACCCACTGAAGCCGCCAAGCTATACTGACCCACTGAAGCCGCCAAGCTATACTCTGCGTGCAGCTGACCCACTAAGGCCGCCAAGCTATACCGAGCGTGCATCTGACCCACTGAGGCCGCCAGGCTATACTGAGCGTGCAGCTGACCCACTCAGGCAGCAGAGCTATAATGAGCGTGCAGCTGACCCACTGAGGCAGCCAAGCTATACTGAGCGTGCAGCTGACCCACTGAGGCAGCCGAGCTATACTGAGCGTGCAGCTGACCCACTGAGGCAGCCAAGCTATACTGAGCGTGCAGCTGACCCACTGAGGTAAGCCGAGCTATACTGAGCGTGCAGCTGACCCACTGAGGCAGCCAAGCCATACCGAGCGTGCAGCTGACCCACTGAGGCCGCCAAGCCATACCGAGCGTGCAGCTGACCCACTGAGGCCGCCAAGCTATACTGAGCGTGCAGCCGACCCACTGAGGCCGCCAGGCTATACTGAGCGTGCAGCTGACCTACTGAGGCCGCCAAGCTATACTCTGCGTGCATCTGACCCACTGAGGCCACCAGGCTATACTGAGCGTGCAGCTGACCTACAGAGGCCGCCAAGCTATACCGAGCGTGCACCTGACCCACTGAGGCCGCCAAGCTAATCTGAGCGTGCAGCTGACCCACTGAGGCCGCCAAGCCATACTCTGCGTGCATCTGACCCACTGAGGCCACCAGGCTATACTGAGCGTGCAGCTGACCTACTGAGGCCGCCAAGCTATACTCTGCGTGCATCTGACCCACTGAGGCCACCAGGCTATACTGAGCGTGCAGCTGACCTACTGAGGCCGCCAAGCTATACCGAGCGTGCACCTGACCCACTGAGGCCGCCAAGCTAATCTGAGCGTATACCTATTGGCTGATTCCTCCTGCACCTCATTAACACTGAGGGCGTCCCTGTGATCGCCTCAGACAACAGTATTAGGTAGTTGGCCATGGAGGAAACAGCAAGATCCATCAATATCACCAACACCTAGGGGCAGCCTCCCCATCAACCTCTAAGGCCGATCTCCTTAGGAGAGAATTACCGGCCTATGACAAGACTTTATTATCGATTCATCATATTCTGTACGTCAGTGATCCTCCAACGTCCACAGCTCTCCTGGGTGAAGTTAATCCTGTGAGTCACCGGTCAGATTATGTCAGGAGGCCTGTTCTAAAACCTTGTCTGGTAGCAGACTAAGTGTCATAGTGAAGAACAGTGATTCTGCTGGCAGACAATTTTGACAAGTGACTCACAGTATAAAAGAAAAAGTAGAATGATAGCAGGGGGACGCTCAGTGTCCCTCTGCCATCATCCTCTCCAGCAGCCACAGCCCGCACAGCTCTGGGAGTCGGGTTGTGACATTACCATGTTATCCAGGAAGTGAAGCCCTGATGCAGTACTAAGTGCAGGGGAAAAAGCGTCTTTTGTGCATTTCCCATAATAAGTCTATATTGGTGATTTGTATAATTTTTTTTTTTTTTTGGGGGGGGGGGGGGGGGGGGGGGGGACAATACAATAATTTAATAAAATTTTTCACCAGTCTTCTCCTATGACTTCACCCAGGAGAGCTGTGGACAGCATGTACTGACATAAAAAGTGATAGGACAGGAGCCATTTTAAAACTACACAGCTCCCAATACTGCCCTCACATTATCCTCCATCTGTCCCTGATACATAATCAATACCTAATACTCTTGTAGATAAAGAACAGTATTATAGTACTTATTTTCCTGTATATAGGAGCAGTATTATAGTAGTTATTTTCCTGTATATAGGAGCAGTATTATAGTAGTTATATTTCTGTATATAGGGGCAGTATCATAGTAGTATATTCCTGCATATAGGAGCAATATTATAGTAGTTATATTCATGTATATAGGGGCAGTATTTTAATAGTATATTCCTGTATATAGGGGGCAGAATTATAGTAGTTATATTCCTGTATATAGGGGGCAGTATTATATTAGTTATATCCCTGTATATAGGGGGCAGTATTATAGTAGTTATATTCCTGTATATAGGGGCAGTATTATAGTAGTATATCCCTGTATATAGGAGCAGTATTATAGTAGTATATCCCTGTATATAGGAGCAGTATTATAGCAGTTATATTCTTGTATATAAGAGCAGTATTATAGTAGTTATATTTCTGTATATAGGGGCAGTATCATAGTAGTATATTCCTGCATATAGGAGCAATATTATAGTAGTTATATTCATGTATATAGGGGCAGTATTTTAATAGTATATTCCTGTATATAGGGGGCAGAATTATAGTAGTTATATTCCTGTATATAGGGGGCAGTATTATATTAGTTATATCCCTGTATATAGGGGGCAGTATTATAGTAGTTATATTCCTGTATATAGGGGCAGTATTATAGTAGTATATCCCTGTATATAGGAGCAGTATTATAGTAGTATATCCCTGTATATAGGAGCAGTATTATAGCAGTTATATTCTTGTATATAAGAGCAGTATTATAGTAGTATATTCCTGTATATAGGGGGCAGTATTATAGTAGTTATATCCCTGTATATAGGAGCAGTATTCTAGTAGTTATATTCCTGTATATAGGGGCAGTATTATAGTAGTTATATCCCTGTATATAGGAGCAGTATTATAGTAGTTATATTCCTGTATATAGGAGCAGTATTATAGTAGTTATATTCCTGTATATAGGAGCAGTATTATAGTAGTTATATCCCTGTATATAGGAGCAGTATTATAGTAGTTATATTCCTGTATATAGGGGCAGTATTATAGTAGTTATATCCCTGTATATAAGAGCAGTATTATAGTAGTATATTCCTGTATATAGGAGCAGTATTATAGTAGTTATATCCCTGTATATAGGGGCAGTATTATAGTAGTTATATTCCTGTATATAGGAGCAGTATTATAGTAGTATATTCCTGTATATAGGAGCAGTATTATAGTAGTTATATTCCTGTATATATGAGCAGTATTATAGTAGTTATATCCCTGTATATAGGAGCAGTATTATAGTAGTATATCCCTGTATATAGGAGCAGTATTATAGTAGTTATATTCCTGTATATAGGAGCAGTATTATAGTAGTTATATTCCTGTATATAGGGGGCAGTATTATAGTAGTTATATTCCTGTATATAGGGAGCAGTATTATAGTAGTTATATTCCTGTATATAGGGGGCAGTATTATAGTAGTTATATCCCTGTATATAGGGGGCAGTATTATAGTAGTTATATTCCTGTATATAGGGGGCAGTATTATAGTAGTTATATCCCTGTATATAGGGGGCAGTATTATAGCAGTTATATTATTCTCCTGCTCTATGACCTTTATACAGTCAGATCACATATTCCGGGAAACCTGCCTGGACCTGTATAGCAGTAACACTGTGTAACACACTCTAAGCCTTGTTCTAGCACCTTCCCCTCCTCCCGCAGATCACACACTGCACTGACATTATTGTCATTATTTCCTTTGTTTTATAAGGCAGCAGAGAGTTTGCTTTCCCTATAGTATTACTAGATTTCAGCACCTGCGGTAAGTCGGTGCTCCCATTGGAACAGCTTTGGTATATATATATATTACGCATGCATCAGCATCTCACCTGCCATCCAACTAGTCAATTGATTATTGTCTATTTACATCCAGAAGCTGCAGAGAGCTCAGTGATACAATGTATAGTGTAGACAATGCTGGGGAGCTCAGTGATACAATGTATAGTGTAGACAATGCTGGGGAGCTCAGTGATACAATGTATAGTGTAGACAATGCTGGGGAGCTCAGTGATACAATGTATAGTGTAGACAATGCTGGGGAGCTCAGTGATACAATGTATAGTGTAGACAATGCTGGGGAGCTCAGTGATACAATGTATAGTGTAGACAATGCTGGGGATCTCGGTGATACAATGTATAGTGTAGACAATGCTGGGGATCTCGGTGATACAATGTATAGTGTAGACAATGCTGGGGAGCTCAGTGATACAATGTATAGTGTAGACAATGCTGGGGATCTCGGTGACACAATGTATAGTGTAGACAATGCTGGGGAGCTCAGTGATACAATGTATAGTGTAGACAATGCTGGGGAGCTCAGTGATACAATGTATAGTGTAGACAATGCTGGGGATCTCGGTGATACAATGTATAGTGTAGACAATGCTGGGGAGCTCAGTGATACAATGTACAGTGTAGACAATGCTGGGGATCTCGGTGATAAAATGTATAGTGTAGACAATGCTGGGGATCTCGGTGATACAATGTATAGTGTAGACAATGCTGGGGATCTCGGTGATACAATGTATAGTGTAGACAATGCTGGGGAGCTCAGTGATACAATGTATAGTGTAGACAATGCTGGGGAGCTCAGTGATACAATGTATAGTGTAGACAATGCTGGGGAGCTCAGTGATACAATGTACAGTGTAGACAATGCTGGGGAGCTCAGTGATACAATGTACAGTGTAGACAATGCTGGGGAGCTCAGTGATACAATGTACAGTGTAGACAATGCTGGGGAGCTCAGTGATACAATGTACAGTGTAGACAATGCTGGGGAGCTCAGAGCCATCCAATTGGGGGTGGGGTGGGGGTGTTACCTTGTGTTGGTGTGGGGCAGGAGGCGCCATCTGCCGCCAGGTTCTGCATCACTACATTTCAGGGGAACCAGTGACCGGGAATGTCAGGAATGTGGCCTTGACTGGTCGCCGCAAGATGACAAGAGAGCAGCGAGAAAGGAGAGACCGCGAGTACAGAGGGGAATCCTCCACTGAGAGGGTGGGAAAATGGTGGGAGGGCGCAGCGACAACGCTGGGGGGGGGGGGGGGCAGGAGGGTGCAGCAACAGATTTCTGACTGTGGCACCCATCTACAATTACCTGGCATTAATAAACGCTGGGGGGGTCACATGGTGTCAGAGGTCAGGGATAATGTCTGAGACCCCAATCTGACAGAAGAGGCCGCGATTACACCTCGTCCCCCCAACCCCCAGTAACCCACTGTCCCCAGTAACCCACTGCCCCCAGCTCCCAGTGAGGGTGCATTCACACTGATTTCCAAGCGGAATCCCCACCACAGACTCCGCTCAGAATCCCGCCTGCCTCCATGTTACGCATATGGCGCCTCCGCTCTCTGGGGTCTCTGACAGGTCAATTCTTTGAGCGGAGGACGGTGGTGGCGGTGGAGATTCCACTCACAATTTCCGCCTCTTTACTGCAGTGTGAACGCACACTTACCCATTACCCCCCAGCTCCCAGTAACCCATTACCCCCCAGCTCCCAGTAACCCATTACCCCCCAGCTCCCAGTAACCCATTACCCCCCAGCTCCCAGTAACCCATTACTCCCAGCTCCCATTGACCTCCCCCCCCCCGGCTCCCAGTATCCCATTACTCCCAGCTCCCAGTATCCCATTACTCCCAGTATCCCATAGCCCCCCCCCCCCGCTCCCAGTATCCCATTGCTCCCTGTTCCCAGTATCCCATTACTCCCAGTATCCCATAGCCCCCCCCGCTCCCAGTATCCCATTGCTCCCAGTATCCCATTGCTCCCTGTTCCCAGTATCCCATTACTCCCAGTATCCCATAGCCCCCCCCGCTCCCAGTAACCCATTACTCCCAGTATCCACTTGCTCCCAGTATCCCATTACTCCCAGTATCCCATACCCCCCCCCCCGCTCCCAGTATCCCATTGCTCCCAGTATCCCATAGCCGCCCCCCACCCAGTATCCCATTACTCCCTGTTCCCAGTATCCCATTACTCCCAGTAACCCATTGCTCCCAGTATCCCATAGCTCCCAGTATCCCATTACTCCCTGTTCCCAGTATCCCATTGCTCCCAGTATCCCATTGCTCCCAGCTCCCAGTATGCCATTACTCCCAGTATCCCATAGCCCCCCCCAGCTCCCAGTATCCCATTGCTCCCAGTATCCCATTGCTCCCAGTATCCCATAGCCCCCCCCAGTATCCCATTACTCCCTGTTCCCAGTATCCCATTGCTTCCAGTATCCCATTACTCCCAGTATCCCATAGCCCCCCCCCCCCAGTATCCCATTACTCCCTGTTCCCAGTATCCCATTGCTCACAGTATCCCATTGCTCACAGTATCCCATTGCTCACAGTATCCCATTGCTCACAGTATCCCATTACTCCCTGTTCCCAGTATCCCATTACTTCCAGTATCCCATTACTTCCAGTATCCCATTGCTCCCTGTTCCCAGTATCCCATTGCTCCCAGTATCCCATAGCCCCCTCCCCCCCGCTCCCAGTATCCCATTGCTCCCAGTATCCCATTACTCCCTGCTCCCAGTATCCCATTACTCCCAGTATCCCATAGCCCCCCCCCCCGCTCCCAGTATCCCATTACTCCCTGCTCCCAGTATGCCATTACTCCCAGTATCCCATAGCCCCCCCCGCTCCCAGTATCCCATTACTCCCAGTATCCCATTGCTCCCAGTATCCCATAGCCCCCCCCCGCTCCCAGTATCCCATTACTCCCAGTATCCCATAGCCCCCCCGCTCCCAGTATCCCATTACTCCCAGTATCCCATAGCCCCCCCCCAGTATCCCATTACTCCCAGTATCCCATAGCCCCCCCCCCAGTATCCCATTACTCCCTGTTCCCAGTATCCCATTGCTCCCAGTATCCCATAGCCCCCCCCCCAGTATCCCATTACTCCCTGTTCCCAGTATCCCATTACTCCCAGTATCCCATTGCTCCCAGTATCCCATTACTCCCTGTTCCCAGTATCTCATTGCTTCCAGTATCCCATTACTCCCAGTATCCCATTACTCCCAGTAACCCATTGCTCCCAGTATCCCATAGCCCCCCCCCAGTATCCCATTACTCCCAGCTCCCAGTATGCCATTACTCCCAGTATCCCATAGCCCCCCCAGCTCCCAGTATCCCATTGCTTCCAGTATCCCATTGCTCCCAGTATCCCATAGCCCCCCCCCAGTATCCCATTACTCCCTGTTCCCAGTATCCCATTGCTCCCAGTATCCCATTACTCCCTGTTCCCAGTATCTCATTACTCCCAGTATCCCATTACTCCCAGTAACCCATAGCCCCCCCCAGTATCCCATTACTCCCTGTTCCCAGTATCCCATTACTCCCAGTATCCCATTGCTCCCAGTAACCCATTGCTCCCAGTATCCCATTGCTCACAGTATCCCATTGCTCACAGTATCCCATTGCTCACAGTATCCCATTGCTCACAGTATCCCATTGCTCACAGTATCCCATTGCTCACAGTATCCCATTGCTCCCAGTAACCCATTGCTCCCAGTATCCCATTGCTCACAGTATCCCATTGCTCACAGTATCCCATTGCTCACAGTATCCCATTACTCCCTGTTCCCAGTATCTCATTGCTTCCAGTATCCCATTACTCCCAGTATCCCATTACTCCCAGTAACCCATTGCTCCCAGTATCCCATAGCCCCCCCCCCAGTATCCCATTACTCCCAGCTCCCAGTATGCCATTACTCCCAGTATCCCATAGCCCCCCCAGCTCCCAGTATCCCATTGCTTCCAGTATCCCATTGCTCCCAGTATCCCATAGCCCCCCCCCCAGTATTCCATTACTCCCTGTTCCCAGTATCCCATTGCTCCCAGTATCCCATTGCTCCCAGTATCCCATAGCCCCCCCCAGTATCCCATTACTCCCTGTTCCCAGTATCCCATTACTCCCAGTATCCCATTGCTCCCAGTATCCCATTGCTCCCAGTATCCCATTACTCCCTGTTCCCAGTATCTCATTGCTTCCAGTATCCCATTACTCCCAGTAACCCATAGCCCCCCCCCCAGTATCCCATTACTCCCAGTATCCCATTGCTCCCAGTATCCCATTGCTCCCAGTATCCCATTGCTCCCAGTATCCCATTGCTCCCAGTATCCCATTGCTCCCAGTATCCCATAGCCCCCCCCCCCCCCCAGTATCCCATTACTCCCTGTTCCCAGTATCCCATTGCTCCCAGTATCCCATTGCTCCCAGTATCCCATTGCTCCCAGTATCCCATTGCTCCCAGTATCCCATTGCTCCCAGTATCCCTTCTTCACACGCCTGTAAAACTTGGAGGGAAACTTGTATGAAATAAGAGAATCGTTACAGTCTGAGAAGAGCTCTCCCTGCTGCTGCCACAAAGCACCGAACCCTCCGCAGCAGCATCAGCGGAGAGAAGAGCAGCTGCAGCAGCATCGCCCCCCGCCCGGGACCACTCACCTGTCTGTCACTCCCGGAATGAAGCTCATAGCGCCGCAATGCGCCTCCTCGCCGCCAGAGGGAGCCCGTTCCCGCGCGCCGCCGGGATATGTAGTTCTGGGTGCGGATGATAAAGCCGGGAACCGACACCAGAAAACTACAACTCCCATCAGCCCTGTGGATCGCGGCTCCTACAGCGGAAGTGGGAGAAAAGGCTGCTGGGAGCTGTAGTTTAGAATCTCTGTGTTATGTTGTATGGAGGCGAATAGACCTGGCAGATAGGTGGGAGGAGCTGAGAGTCCGTGAATGACCCCTCCTGACCCCACCCCGTGGTGTAGTCACTGCAATACACAGGTCCAGGCACTCCAGGGGTTATCCAGGGGTCTCCAGGGGTTATCCAGGGGTTATCCCTCAGCCTACCACCAATCTCAGTGATATCTCTCTGTTAGTATTCAGGAACCTGGGAAAGCTGGGTGGCGGATATGATGGCGGCCATGTTGTTTGTCACCCAGCTTTCCCAGTGCTGTGACTCACTGACAGGACGTGGGGCTCCCTGTTCCATCTTGTTTTCTCTGCGTCCGTCCTGATGCATCGTGGGTCACAGGCGGCGAGGCAAGGAAGTCATAGTGGAATCCCCCTTTAATTTTATAATGTAACAGGTCAGGGCCTTAAAGGGACAGTCCATACATGAATTTGCTCCAGGGCCTGGTTATAACTGACAATGACCGGGGCACGGCATGCTTGCAGGTTACAGATCTCATAAAACATTATGGTGGCTGTACAATGTAGGGGGCACAATGGCCGGGGCACGGCATGCTTGCAGGTTACAGATCTCTTATTACACATTATGGTGGCTGTACAATGTAGGGGGCACAATGGCCGGGGCACGGCATGCCTGAAGGTTACAGATCTCTTATAACACATTATGGTGGCTGTACAATGTAGGGGGCACAATGGCGGGGGCACGGCATGCTTGCAGGTTACAGATCTCATAACACATTATGGCGGCTGTACAATGTAGGGGGCACAATGGCGGGGGCACGGCATGCCTGAAGGTTACAGATCTCTTATTACACATTATGGCGGCTGTACAATGTAGGGGGCACAATGGCCGGGGCACGGCATGCTTGCAGGTTACAGATCTCTTATAACACATTATGGCGGCTGTACAATGTAGGGGGCACAATGGCAGGGGCACGGCATGCTTGCAGGTTACAGATCTCATAACACATTATGGCGGCTGTACAATGTAGGGGGCACAATGACAGGGGCACGGCATGCTTGCAGGTTACAGATCTCTTATAACACATTATGGTGGCTGTACAATGTAGGGGGCACAATGGCGGGGGCACGGCATGCCTGAAGGTTACAGATCTCTTATTACACATTATGGCGGCTGTACAATGTAGGGGGCACAATGGCCGGGGCACGGCATGCCTGAAGGTTACAGATCTCTTATAACACATTATGGTGGCTGTACAATGTAGGGGGCGCTATGGCAGGGGCATGGCATGCTTGCAGGTTACAGATCTCTTATAACACATTATGGTGGCTGTACAATGTAGGGGGCGCTATGGCAGGGGCATGGCATGCTTGCAGGTTACAGATCTCTTATTACACATTATGGTGGCTGTACAATGTAGGGGGCACAATGACCGGGGCACGGCATGCTTGCAGGTTACAGATCTCTTATTACACATTATGGTGGCTGTACAATGTAGGGGGCACAATGACCGGGGCACGGCATGCCTCAAGGTTACAGATCTCTTATAACACATTATGGTGGCTGTACAATGTAGGGGTCACAATGGCCGGGGCACAGCATGCTTGCAGGTTACAGATCTCTTATAACACATTATGGTGGCTGTACAATGTAGGGGGCGCTATTGCAGGATTTCCGCACATTTCAGACTGTAGAACAAACATTACACACTGCTAGACACTCGCCTGACACGACTGTTCACTTTACACAGATCCCAGGACTATTAGGTTGATGCAGTAAGTTATGTGCGGCAGATCCAGTATGTGTGATGTATCATCATGTCCCAATCACACATCACTGACCCTGTATGTAATTGTGGACCCGCAGCTGGGGACAGGATTAGGAATTGCAGGGACACCTGTCATATAGGTGGCACGGACGCACAATGGTTTCATCATTTTTTGTGGCATAGATCATAGTCCCTAAATAAATCCGTAACACCTACAGATCTGTGTATGGGGCCATATATACTGCATGTGTGATATGATGTGTGTATGGGGCCATATATACTGCATGTGTGATATGATGTGTGTATGGGGCCATATATACTGCATGTGTGATATGATGTGTGTATGGGGCCATATATACTGCATGTGTGATATGTGTGTATGGGGCCATATATACTGCAGGTGTGATATGATGTGTGTATGGGGCCATATATACTGCATGTGTGATATGATGTGTGTATGGGGCCATATATACTGCATGTGTGATATGATGTGTGTATGGGGCCATATATACTGCATGTGTGATATGATGTGTGTATGGGGCCATATATACTGCATGTGTGATATGTGTGTATGGGGCCATATATACTGCAGGTGTGATATGATGTGTGTATGGGGCCATATATACTGCATGTGTGATATGATGTGTGTATGGGGCCATATATACTGCATGTGTGATATGATGTGTGTATGGGGCATATATACTGCATGTGTGATGTGTGTGTATGGGCCATATATACTGCATGTGTGATATGTGTGTATGGGGCCATATATACTGCATGTGTGATATGTGTGTATGGGGACATATATACTGCATGTGTGATGTGTGTGTATGGGGCCATATATACTGCATGTGTGATATGTGTGTATGGGGCCATATATACTGCATGTGTGATATGATGTGTGACAGGGGCCATATATACTGCATGTGTGATATGATGTGTGTATGGGGTCATATATACTGCATGTGTGATATGATGTGTGACAGGGGCCATATATACTGCATGTGTGATATGATGTGTGACAGGGGCCATATATACTGCAGGTGTGATATGTGTGTATGGGGCCATATATACTGCATGTGTGATATGATGTGTATGAGGCCGTATATACTGCATGTGTGATATGATGTGTGTATGGGGCCATATATACTGCATGTGTGATATGATGTGTGACAGGGGCCATATATACTGCAGGTGTGATATGTGTGTATGGGGCATATATACTGCAGGTGTGATATGATGTGTGTATGGAGCATATATAATGCATGTGTGATATGTGTGTATGGGGCCATATATACTGCAGGTGTGATATGATGTGTGTATGGGGCCATATATACTGCATGTGTGATATGATGTGTGTATGGGGCATATATACTGCATGTGTGATATGATGTGTGTATGGGGCATATATACTGCATGTGTGATGTGTGTATGGGGCTATATATACTGCATGTGTGATATGCAGTATATATGGCCCCATACACACATATCACACATGCAGTATATATGGCCCCATACACACATCACACATGCAGTATATATGGCCCCATACACACATATCACACATGCAGTATATATGGCCCCATACACACATATCACACATGCAGTATATATGGCCCCATACACACATCACACATGCAGTATATATGGCCCCATACACACATATCACACATGCAGTATATATGGCCCCATACACACATATCACACATGCAGTATACAGTATATGGCCCCATACACACATATCACACATGCAGTATATATGGCCCCATACACACATATCACACATGCAGTATATATGGCCCCATACACACATATCACACATGCAGTATATATGGCCCCATACACACATATCACACATGCAGTATATATGGCCCCATACACACATATCACACATGCAGTATATATGGCCCCATACACACGTGTGATATGTGTGTATGGGGCCATATATACTGCATGTGTGATATGTGTGTATGGGGCCATATACTGTATACTGCATGTGTGATATGTGTGTATGGGGCCATATATACTGCATGTGTGATATGATGTGTGTATGGGGCATATATACAGCATGTGTGATGTGTGTATGGGGCATATATACAGCATGTGTGATGTGTGTATGGGGCCATATACTGTATACTGCATGTGTGATGTGTGTGTATGGGGCCATATATACTGCATGTGTGATATGTGTGTATGGGGTCATATATACTGCATGTGTGATATGTGTGTATGGGGACATATATACTGCATGTGTGATGTGTGTGTATGGGGCCATATATACTGCATGTGTGATATGTGTATGGGGTATATATACTGTATACTGCATGTGTGATATGTGTGTATGGGGTCATATATACTGCATGTGTGATATGTGTGTATGGGGACATATATACTGCATGTGTGATATGTGTGTATGGGGCCATATATACTGCATGTGTGATATGTGTGTATGGGGCCATATATACTGCATGTGTGATATGTGTGTATGGGGCCATATATACTGCATGTGTGATATGTGTGTATGGGGCATATATACTGCATGTGTGATATGTGTGTATGGGGCCATATATACTGCATGTGTGATATGTGTGTATGGGGCCATATATACTGCATGTGTGATATGTGTGTATGGGGCCATATATACTGCATGTGTGATATGTGTGTATGGGGCATATATACTGCATGTGTGATATGTGTGTATGGGGCCATATATACTGCATGTGTGATATGTGTGTATGGGGCATATATACTGCATGTGTGATATGTGTGTATGGGGCATATATACTGCATGTGTGATATCATGTGTATGATATGATGGGTGATATGATGTGTGATATGATGTATGATATGATGGGTGATATGATGGGTGATATGATGTATGATATGATGTGTGTATGGGACCATAATGTCACATGACACATCTGGATATAACAATGTCTAGGATCTGTTGTGCGGCACATGGTGGAATAGTCTGCAGGTTTGGGGCTATTATACAGGAAGACACCAGACACTTTGTAGCATAGGAAGCTTATTACTACCAGTCTCATTTCTAGGCCACAAAGAGGGACATGTAAGGGACAAAGAGGGACAGAGGGACCTGGCTCAAAAGTAGGGACTGTCCCTCCAAAAGAGGGATGCTGGGGAGGTTTGTGTATACACTGTTAGATATTATATAGTATCTTCATTATACTGACTGTACAGCTTGATATCCCATTGTGTATTATGCTTCTGTACTGTACACTATTCTATATGGCGGTGGCTTTATTATCCTCAGTGATGTAGAGAGACGACGCCTCACATACACCGAGCGTAATATCACCCTACCCACCACTAGGGGGCCACATTATACCAGATTTACTGTGTATCCTTCCTGTAACACTGTCCCCTCCCTTCTATCTATCTATCTATCTATCTATCTATTTATCTATCTCCTATCTATCTATCTATCTCCTATCTCCTATCTATCTATCTATCTATCTATCTATCTCCTATCCATCTCCTATCTATCTATCTATCTATCTATCTATCTCCTATCTATCTATCTCCTATCTATCTCCTATCTCCTATCTATCTATCTATCTATCTCCTATCTAGCTATCTATCTATCTATCTATCTATCTATCTCCTATCTAGCTATCTATCTATCTATCTCCTATCTATCTATCTATCTATCTATCTCCTATCTATCTATCTATCTATCATCTATCTATCTATTTATCTATCTCCTATCTATCTATCTATCTATCTATCTATCTCCTATCTATCTATCTATCTATCTCCTATCTATCTATCTATCTATCTATCTATCTATCTATCTCCTATCTATCTCCCTATCTCCTATCTATCTATCTATCTATCTATCTATCTATCTATCTATCTATCTATCTATCTATCTATCTATCTCCTATCTATCTATCTCCTATCTATCTATCTCCCTATCTCCTATCTATCTATCTATCTATCTATCTATCTATCTATCTATCTATCTATCTATCTATCTATCTATCTATCTCTCTCTCTATCTCTATCATGGTAAAGTTTATTTCTCCCACAAAGAGCATTAGCAAAGTTTCAGCTCAGTCCATATCTCAGTCTGACACACTGCTCTCTGCTGCCACCTCTGTCCATGTCAGGAACTGTCCAGAGCAGCAGCAAATCCCCATAGAAAACCTCTCCTGCTCTGGACAGTTCCTGACATGGACAGAGGTGGCAGCACTGGAGAGAATACACCACTTCCTGCAGGACATACAGCAGCTAATAAGTATGGGAAGACAAGGATTTTTAATAGAAGTAAATTACAAATCTATAGTTGTTTTGAAAGAGAAAGCTTTCCGCTGGAGTGCCCTTTGAAGGGGAACTTCACTCTGCTCCCATGGGTCAAATGGGGTCAACTTAAAGGGGAACTCCACCCTCCAGCCTGGGTTACACAGGGTACAACTTAAACGAGATCTTTCCTCTGCTCCCCTGGGTATCACAGCAGTTGACTTAAAGGGGGACTCCACCTTGCTGTCACGGGTCACATAGGAGACAATTTAAAGGGGGACTCCACCTTGCTGTCACGGGTCACACATAGCACCACAAGATGTAGCAGCCAACTGCAGTAATCCTGACATATTATACTTCAGTCACCTATCTAGCTTCACTATCCCCGGGGGAAGGGCGGCCGCAGATCTGTAATAAGGGTCACAGCTGCCCCCATGTGTGACAGCAGAGGGCGCTCACACCACCGGGAGAGGAGCAAACAGATATAGATGGATGGATAGAGGGGGGAAATAAGTATATAATATACTGCTGTATACCTACACAAAATGGAGAGATATATACACACTCATACAGGAGGATAATAAGTATATAATACACTGCTGTATACCTACACAAAATGGAGATATATATACACACTCATACAGGAGGATAATAAATATATAATACACTGCTGTATACCTACACAGACTGGAGATATATATACACACTCATACAGGAGGATAATAAGTATATAATACACTGCTGTATACCTACACAGAATGGAGATATATACACACTCATACAGGAGGATAATAAGTATATAATACACTGCTGTATACCTACACAGAATGGGGAGATATATACACACTCATACAGGAGGATAATAAGTATATAATACACTGCTGTATACCTACATAGAATGGGGAGATATACAGTATACACACTCATACAGGAGGATAATAAGTATATAATACACTGCTGTATACCTACACAGAATGGAGATATATACACTCATACAGGAGGAGGATAAGTATATAATACACTGCTGTATACCTACACAGAATGGGGAGATATACACACTCATACAGGAGGGGGATAATAAGTATATAATACACTGCTGTATACCTACACAGAATGGGGAGATATATACACACTCATACAGGAGGATAATAAGTATATAATACACTGCTGTATACCTACACAGAATGGAGATATATACACACTCATACAGGGGGATAATAAGTATATAATACACTGCTGTATACCTACACAGAATGGGGAGATATACACACTCATACAGGAGGGGGATAATAAGTATACAATACACTGCTGTATACCTACACAGAATGGGGAGATATATACACACTCATACAGGAGGATAATAAGTATATAATACACTGCTGTATACCTACACAGAATGGAGATATATACACACTCATACAGAAGGATAATAAGTATATAATACACTGCTGTATACCTACACAGAATGGGGAGATATACACACTCATACAGGAGGGGGATAATAAGTATATAATACACTGCTGTATACCTACACAGAATGGGGAGATATATACACACTCATACAGGAGGATAATAAGTATATAATACACTGCTGTATACCTACACAGAATGGATATATACACACTCATACAGGAGGGGGTGATCACCGCTCTATATGGTGGTGATGATGATGATGGGGGTGATGACCTTACATACAGATCTCTATATGATTACAGTGCAGTGATCAGTTAACCCCTGAGGGGGCGGCTCCTAGGTCACATGGCCGTTGGGGGAGGGGTCGGGCTGTGGACCCTGTAATCTGAGGCCGCTGGACTCTGCACACGTGACACTGCAGACAGGAGCGATGGATCCCGGAGCAGCCGCAGCACCACACACTGACTGATCGCATCCTCCTCTCCCAAGTTATCTATATCGATATCGTATAATACCGTCATATAGTATCCAGATAATAGTACCATACAGTATACAGATAATACTGCCATACAGTATCCAGATAATAGTACCATACAGTATACAGATAATACTGCCATACAGTATACAGATAATACTGCCATACAGTATACAAATAATACTGCCATACAGTATACAGATAATACTGCCATACAGTTTCCGTATAATACCGTCATATAGTATACAGATAATACTGCCATACAGTATACAGATAATAGTGCCTACAGTATCCGTATAATACAGTCATATAGTATCCAGATAATAGTACCATACAGTATACAGATAATACTGCCATACAGTATACAGATAATACTGCCATACAGTATACAGATAATACTGCCATATAGCATCCAGATAATAGTGCCATACAGTATACAGATAATAGTGCCATACAGTATACAGATAATACTGCCATATAGCATCCAGATAATAGTGCCATACAGTATACAGATAATAGTGCCATAGAGTATACAGATAATACTGCCATACAGTATACAGATAATAGTGCCTACAGTATCCGTATAATACCGTCATATAGTATACAGATAATACTGCCATACAGTATACAGATAATAGTGCCTACAGTATCCGTATAATACCGTCATATAGTATACAGATAATACTGCCATACAGTATACAGATAATAGTGCCTACAGTATCCGTATAATACCGTCATATAGTATCCAGATAATAGTACCATACAGTATACAGATAATACTGCCATATAGTATACAGATAATACTGCCATACAGTATACAGATAATACTGCCATATAGCATCCAGATAATAGTGCCATACAGTATACAGATAATAGTGCCATACAGTATACAGATAATACTGCCATATAGTATCCAGATAATAGTGCCATACAGTATCCAGATAATACTGCCATACAGTATCCAGATAATACTGCCATATAGTATACAGATAATACTGCCATACAGTGACCAGATAATACTGCCATACAGTATACAGATAATACTGCCATATAGTATCCAGATAATAGTGCCATACAGTATACAGATAATAGTGCCATATAGTATCCAGACAGGAGTGGTCTTTGGCACCAAGCACCCCAAGCAATCGCTTGGGGCCACCAACATCCAGGGGGGCCCCCACGCCCCGCTCTTCTCTTGGGCTCAAGACCGCTGGACAGGGCCGCTGCCCCATTCGCTGCTGTCATCTGAACTGTAACTATGAGCACTCGTAATGAGCGCTCATAGTTACATGCAGCAGCACTGACAGGGCGGGAGACATTGGCTCCCTTCCTGTCAGTCCCTCCTGTGGCCGCAGGAAGGGTTTTCCCTGGGGTCACAAGTGGCAGCTTTGTCCTTGTGGTGCCGGCGCTGCAGTGACATCACTGGAGCATCAGCGCCAGGACAAGGGGAGCGCGGCCTCTTGTGATCGCAGGGAAAACCCTTCCTGCAGCCACAAGAGTGAAGAGAAGAGGAGACGCCCGGACCCAGGTGAGTATAAGTGTTTGTTTTATTGTGTTATATACTATATGGGAGGGGGAGCACACAGGGGCCTTTGTAACTGGGGGAGCGCACAGCGGGGGTCTTTATAAATGGGGGGAGCACACAGGGGGGCTATATAATGGGGAAGACACAGGGGGGCTATATATAACTGGGGGAGCACACAGGGGGGTATAGACTACTGGGGCTTTACAGAGGGGTCTATATACTACTTGGGTCAGCACACAGGGGGTCTATATACTACTTGGGGCAGCAGAATGGGGTCTATATCCAAGTGGGGGAGCACACAGGAGGTCTATATCCAAGTGGGGGAGCACACAGGGGGGCTATATACTACTGGCGGGGCACACAGGGGGTCTATATACTACTGGGGCCAGCACACAGGGGGTCTTTATATAACAACGGGAAGCACACGGGGTCTATATATAACTTGGGGAGCACACAGGGGGTCTATATATAACGGGGGGCAGCACACAGGGGGTCTATATATAACTGGGGGCAGCACACAAGGGGTCTATATACTGCTGGAGGAGCACATAGTGGTCTATATACTACTGGGGGAGCACACAGGGATCTATATAATACTGGTGGAGCACACAGGGGGTCTATATACTACTGAGGGAACCACACAGGGGGTTTATATTCTACTGGAGGAGCACACAGGGGTCTATATCCAAGTGGGGAAGCACACAGGAGGTCTATATACTTCTGAGGGAGCACACAGGGGGGCTATATACCACTGAGGGAGCACACAGGGGAGCTATATAAAAGTGGGGGAGCACACAGGGGGTCTATATACTTCTGAGGGAGCACACAGGGGGGCTATATACCACTGAGGGAGCACACAGGGGAGCTATATAAAAGTGGGGGAGCACACAGGGGGGCTATATACTAGTGGGGGAGCACACAGGGGGTATATGCAACTGGGGGCAGCACACGGGGTATATACGACTGGGGGCAGCACACAGGAGGGCTATATACAACTGGGACAGCACACATGGGGTCTATATACTTTTGGGGGAGCACACGGGGGGGCTATATATAACTAGGGGAACACACAGGCGTCTACTGTCTATACACTACTGGGGGAAGCACACAAGGGGTATATACTACTGAGGGGAAGCACACAAGGGGTATATACTACTGAGGGGAAGCACACAAGGGGTATATACTAGTGGTGGCTTCGCACAAGGGGTATATACTACTGGGGGCAGCACATAGCGGTCTATTGTTGTGGAGTGCGTGTCGAGGGGGGGGGCCCAGACATAACTTCGCTTGGAGCCCCAGAAATGCCAAGACCGCCCCTGTATCCAGATAATAGTGCCATACAGTGACCAGATAATACTGCCATATAGTATCCAGATAATAGTGCCATACAGTGACCAGATAATACTGCCATATAGTATCCAGATAATACTGCCGTACAGTATCCACATAATACTGCCATATAGTATCCAGATAATACTGCTGTACAGTATCCACATAATACTGCCGTACAGTATCCAGATAATAGTGCCATATAGTATCCAGATAATAGTGCCATACAGTGACCAGATAATACTGCCATACAGTGACCAGATAATACTGCCATACAGTGACCAGATAATAGTGCCATATAGTATCCACATAATACTGCCGTACAGTATCCAGATAATACTGCCATATACACTCACAGACCACTTTATTAGGTACACCATGCTAGTAACGGGTGGTCTTCTGCTGCTGTAGCCCATACTGTGTACTGTGCGCTCAGAGATGCTCTTCTGCCTACCTTGGCTGTAACGGTTGGCTATTTGAGTCACTGTTGCCTTTCTATCAGCTGGAACCAGTCTGCCCATTCTCCTCTGACCTCTGGCATCAACAAGGCATTTCCGCCCACAGAACGGCCGCTCACTGGATGTTTTTTCTTTTTCGGACCATTCTCTGTAAACCCTAGAGATGGTTGTGCGTGAAAATCCCAGTAGATCAGCAGTTTCTGAAATACTCAGACCAGCCCTTCTGGCACCAACAACCATGCCACGTTCAAAGGCCTCACATCACCTTTCTTCCCCATACTGATGCTCGGTTTGAACTGCAGGAGATTGTCTTGACCATGTCTACATGCCTAAATGCACTGAGTTGCCGCCATGTGATTGGCTGATTAGAAATGAAGTGGTAACGTGCAGTTGGACAGGTGTACCTAATAAAGTGCCATACAGTGACCAGATAATACTGCCATATAATACTGTGAGAAGTTGAAAGTCGAATCAGCTCACCTGGAGGTGGTGGACAGCTATTCCCCTGAATGCTGTAGGGGGATGGGTGGGTGCACGGATCCCTGACGTGGCCGAACGTGGATTCTCGGGTAGAAGCAAAATAGTGCCATGTAGTATCCACATAATACTGCCGTACAGTATCCAGATAATAGTGCCATATAGTATCCAGATAATACCGCTATACAGTATCCACATAATACTGCCGTACAGTATACAAATAATAGTGCCATACAGTATCCAGATTATAGTGCCATATAGTACACAGATAATACTGCCATATAGTATCCAGATAATAGTGCCATATAGTATCCAGATAATAGTGCCATACAGTATCCACATAATACTGCCATATAGTACACAGATAATACTGCCATATAGTATCCAGATAATACTGCCATATAGTATCCAGATAATAGTGCCATATAGTATCCAGATAATAGTGCCATATAGTATCCAGATAATAGTGCCATACAGTGACCAGATAATACTGCCATATAGTATCCAGATAATAGTGCCATATAGTATCCAGATAATAGTGCCATACAGTATCCACATAATACTGCCATATAGTACACAGATAATACTGCCATATAGTACAGAGATAATGTACAGTATCCTGTCACCTGGTGACTGTTATTACAGTGGACAGAAGAGCTGACACTCTATGTGATTGATCTGTTGCTCTATGTTGGGGGGGGGGGGGCAGGATCGGCGTTTGATTGCTTTGGTGGAGCAGGAGAAAGAAAGACTGAGGCTGCCTGCTCCTCCTCCTGCTCTTCCATCCTCCTCCTCCTCCTCCTCCTCTAGCCCCATCCTCCTCCCCCTCTTCCATCCTCCTCCTCCTCCTCTAGCCCCATCCTCCTCCCCCTCTTCCATCCTCCTCCTCCTCTAGCCCCATCCTCCTCCTCCCCCTCCTCTTCTATCCTCCCCCCTCTTCCATCCTCCTCCTCTAGCCCCATCCTCCTCCTCTTCTATCCTCCTTCCCCCCTTCTCCTCCTTCTGCTGCTGCTGCCTTTTCTCTTTTCTAAATTCAACTTTTTGCAGCAGCTTGCAGTCAGTCAGTCAGTCAGTGAGTGAGGGGGTCAGTCAGTCGCAGCAGGCCGGGTGTGGGGCTCCCTGCATGGGGGAGCTCACGGGGGGCTGCAGCACTACCCTGGGGGGATCGGTCCGCCGGGCTCGGGGTGAAGCCCCCCGGCCGCAGCTAGGCCCCGCTCCCCGGTATGGGGGGGTCCCTGCAGGGGGCGCTGTGTGACTGAGGTGACAGCTGCGCCCCCCCGCTCTAGGTGAATGAAGCCGACGACTGCAGCCGCTTCTCCGCCTGTCACTCAGCGGGGTCTCTGCCATGAAGCTGCCCGGAGCCCTCATCCGCTGTGTGTGGAGGTAAGACCCCGACCCCGACGACCCCCGCCGCCGCCGTTACCGACCCCCCTCCCCCGCCCCGTGTTCTTTGGATTTGTCCGTTTGGAATCGAATTCGTTACATTGTTTGTTGCTCGGCGGCCGCGCGGATTAGGATATATACGGTACCTGTGTAATGTATATATGTGTATAGAGGGGCCTCCCCTGCAGTGAGCTGGGCCCCCTCCCCCCGGGCCTGAGGGGGTTAATCTGAACTGTCCGTGACTTTTCCCCGGGATGGGGTGGAGAGTGGCTGCCATTGTGTATATATTACCCCTGCCCCCCTCCCCCATTGCTGGAGAGGAGGAGAACCCCTTTAACCCCTGAGTGTCCCGGAGGAGGGGGATGGGGCTGCAGAGCTCAGGTTGCAGAGGATCTATGGGATTACTGCTGGGCTCTGTACACACTGGGATCTCAGGGAGGAACTTTCTTAACCCCTGGAGTGCTGGCCCCTGATAGCCCAGGATTGGGGGGCCCCCCGGACCCCGCTATGGTGACCGCAGGAAGGAAGGCGCAGACAAAGGTTGTTTTATTGTTAAAACTGCACCAAGATTTTGTCTTTTTTTTTCCCTGCCAGGGCCCTTCCTCTGTGTCTGGAGAGCGAGCGGAGTGAATAGACAGGAGCGGCGCCCCCTGCAGGCCGCCCGCCGCTGCTTTATGGGGGGAGAAAATGTAGATTTAGCTGCAGATGAGATGAGGCTGTGGCCGTTGTGTCTGTGTGAACGGACGGGGATCTGCTGCCTCTTCTCTGGTGTAATATACAGAGCGGATGTATTTATAGAGACAGACCCCTAAAATAGGAGAGATCCTAGAGACTCGGCCGTGTCTGGACGTTCTGTAGGATTGTCTCATCTTGGGAAAGCTGGGTGATGGCGGCACAGGAGCCGGCAGGGTAATGCTGCCCGTCTCCCCCGCTCAGACGTCGGCGGTCTGGGAGGCTACGTATTATCCAGGAACAGACAGAGCGGACGCCAGCTTTATAATCTCATGTGGGGATGGTAATAAATGGCGCACAGGTGGTGGAGACCTGCGGTGGGCACAGGGGTCCGGTGTGGGCTCTCACTATATGGGGTCTCTCCTCAGCACTGCGCCAATGCCACCATGTCTAATGGTTATCAATGATATCTCTATAGTTGTGGCTTATCCTGGGGGCAACAAGCAAAGTACTACCCCCCCCGCCCCCCCCCCTGGTCATTCCTTGATAGGTTTTATCACTGTTTCAGCCTACATTACACCGTCTTACTGCCATATAGTGCCATGATAATACTGCTATATACAGCCCTTATGATACCACCATATAGTGCCATGATAATACTGCTATATACAGCCCTTATGATACCACCATATAGTGCCATGATAATACTGCCATATACAGCCCTTATGATACCACCATATAGTGCCATGATAATACTGCCATATACAGCCCTTATGATACCACCATATAGTGCCATGATAATACTGCTATATACAGCCCTTATGATACCACCATATAGTGCCATGATAATACTGCTATATACAGCCCTTATGATACCACCATATAGTGCCATGATAATACTGCCATATACAGCCCTCATGATATTGCGTTATATGAACCTCATAATACCACCTGAATGCCAAGGTAATATTGCTATAACCCTAACCCCTAACCCTATATACAGCCCTCATGATCTCACCAAAATATTACTGCCATATACAGCCCTCATGATAGCACTATATAGTGCCAAGATAATACTGCCATATACAGCCCTCATGATGGCACCATATATAAACATCTTAATGCCAAGGTAATACTGCTATATACAGCCTTCATGATATTGCATTATATGAAACTCATAATACCACCTGAATGCCAACTAATGCTAACATAATACTGCTATATACAGCCCTCATAATACCACCAGATAGTGCCAAGATAATACTGCTATATACAGCCGGCATAATGCTATCTGACTGCCAGATAGTGCTAAGATGATACTGCTATATTATGCCTACATAATACCGCACATAGCACCAAGTATACAGTCTGGCCCCTGCAGGTTAGTAGCCCCTCGCCCGGTGACTCCCTGTATACAGTCTGGCCCCTGCAGGTCAGTAGCCGCTCGCCCGGTGACTCCCTTGCCCCTGCAGGTCAGTAGCCGCTCGCCCGGTGACTCCCTTGCCCCTGCAGGTCAGTAGCCGCTCGCCCGGTGACTCCCTCGCCCCTGCAGGTCAGTAGCCGCTCGCCCGGTGACTCCCTCGCGATAATACTGCTATATACAGCCGGCATAATGCTATCTGACTGCCAGATAGTGCTAAGATGATACTGCTATATTATGCCTACATAATACCGCACATAGCACCAAGTTAATACTGCTATATACAGCCCTTATAATATCACCCGTCATATAATAAAATAATACTGCCATATACAGCTAACAATACTACTTATACAGCCTATGTAATATCATCACCTAATGCCAAGATAATACTGCCATGTATAGCTGACAGAATTCCCCATAGAAGGCCAAGTTTATATTGTTATATATACCACCCACTGCCAACATATTAGTTATATACAGTCCACACAAAACCACCTTACTGCCTTACAGTGCACAGATAGTACTGCTATATATGATCCCCCATGATACAGTGCACAGATAGTACTGCTATATATAGTCCCCATAATACCACCTTACTGCCATACAGTGCACAGATAGTACTGCTATATATGATCCCCATGATACAGTGCACAGATAGTAATGCTATATATAGTCCCCATAATACCACCTTACTGCCATACAATGCACAGATAGTACTACTATATATATAGTCCCCATGATACAGTGCACAGATAGTACTGCTATATGTGGTCCCCATGATACCGCCTTACTGCCATACAGTGCACAGCTAGTACTGCTATATATGGTCCCCATGATACAGTGCACAGATAGTACTGCTATATATAGTCCCCATAATACCACCTTACTGCCATACAATGCACAGATAGTACTGCTATATATAGTCCCCATAATACCACCTTACTGCCATACAATGCACAGATAGTACTGCTATATATAGTCCCCATAATACCACCTTACTGCCATACAATGCACAGATAGTACTACTATATATATATATAGTCCCCATGATACAGTGCACAGATAGTACTGCTATATGTGGTCCCCATGATACCACATTACTGCCATACAGTGCACAGCTAGTACTGCTAGATACATATATGTTGTAAAGTGACTGTACCACCAGGCCGAGGCTGAAGCACTGGAGGCGGCCGACCCCCCCCCCCCCCCTTAGTGGGAAGAAACTCCAGCCCCTCCATGATGTGACTCCATTAGAATCAATGGAACCCTATCATAGAGGGGCGGGGGGTTACCTCCCACTAAGGGGGGGTCGGCCGCCTCCAGTGCTTCAGCCTCGGCCTGGTGGGACAGTCACTTAAATATAATACCATCCTCCCGCCATACACAGCCTATATAATACCGCCACTGATTTCTGATGTTATACTGCTATAGTCTATGGGTGCAATTACTTTGGGTGCTGGGGGGGAAGTTGTACAGTAGTTGTGCTGGGTGTACATTGTGATCCTGGTGACCCTGCAGGTCAGTAGCCGCTCGCCCGGTGACTCCCTGTATACAGTCTGGCCCCTGCAGGTCAGTAGCCGCTCGCCCGGTGACTCCCTGTACACAGTCTGGCCCCTGCAGGTCAGTAGCCGCTCGCCCAGTGACTCCCTGTATACAGTCTGGCCCCTGCAGGTCAGTAGCCGCTCGCCCGGTGACTCCCTGTATACAGTCTGGCCCCTGCAGGTCAGTAGCCGCTCGCCCGGTGACTCCCTGTACACAGTCTGGCCCCTGCAGGTCAGTAGCCGCTCGCCCGGTGACTCCCTGTATACAGTCTGGCCCCTGCAGGTCAGTAGCCGCTCGCCCGGTGACTCCCTGTATACAGTCTGGCCCCTGCAGGTTAGTAGCCCCTCGCCCGGTGACTCCCTGTATACAGTCTGGCCCCTGCAGGTTAGTAGCCCCTCGCCCGGTGACTCCCTGTATACAGTCTGGCCCCTGCAGGTCAGTAGCCGCTCGCCCGGTGACTCCCTTGCCCCTGCAGGTCAGTAGCCGCTCGCCCGGTGACTCCCTTGCCCCTGCAGGTCAGTAGCCGCTCGCCCGGTGACTCCCTTGCCCCTGCAGGTCAGTAGCCGCTCGCCCGGTGACTCCCTTGCCCCTGCAGGTCAGTAGCCGCTCGCCCGGTGACTCCCTTGCCCCTGCAGGTCAGTAGCCGCTCGTCCGGTGACTCCCTTGCCCCTGCAGGTCAGTAGCCGCTCGCCCGGTGACTCCCTTGCCCCTGCAGGTCAGTAGCCGCTCGCCCGGTGACTCCCTTGCCCCTGCAGCTCAGTAGCTGCTCGCCCGGTGACTCCCTCGCCCCTGCAGGTCAGTAGCCGCTCGCCCGGTGACTCCCTCGCCCCT
Source organism: Dendropsophus ebraccatus (assembly GCF_027789765.1). Lineage (NCBI taxonomy): Eukaryota > Metazoa > Chordata > Amphibia > Anura > Hylidae > Dendropsophus > Dendropsophus ebraccatus. The sequence continues at coordinate 4,710,284 of NC_091454.1, read as the reverse complement.
GCAGGTCAGTAGCCGCTCGCCCGGTGACTCCCTTGCCCCTGCAGGTCAGTAGCCGCTCGCCCGGTGACTCCCTCGCCCCTGCAGGTCAGTAGCCGCTCGCCCGGTGACACCCTCGCCCCTGCAGGTCAGTAGCCGCTCGCCCGGTGACTCCTCTGTCCTTGTTCCCCTCCAATAAGCCGACGTGATCTGAGATTATGGAGTAATCCCTGTTAGGATGATTTCACCACAATGCAGCCCGCCGCGCCGTGTACACAGATGTGGGCGGGGTCACCTTCACCCAAATCGGGGGGTAATAATAGAGTGTCAGCTCCTGGGGCCAGGAAGTCACCGAGTCTGTGAGACATCCATATAGGCCTGCGGGCACAAAAAGCATCCCCATATACAGTGCCATCCAGGGTGAGCATCCCCATATACAGTGCCATCCAGGGTGAGCATCCCCATATACAGTGCCATCCAGGGTGAGCATCCCCATATACAGTGCCATCCAGGGTGAGCATCCCCATATACACTGCCATCCAGGGTGAGCATCCCCATATACACTGCCATCCAGGGTGAGCATCCCCCTATACAGTGCCATCCAGGGACACTGCCCCCCCCCTTATATACAGTGTCACCCAGGGACACTCCCCCTGCGCCCCCATATACAGTGCCATCCAGGGTGAGCATCCTCCTATACAGTGCCATCCAGGGACACTGCCCCCCCCCCCCCCTTATATACAGTGTCACCCAGGGACACTCCCCCTGCGCCCCCATATACACTGCCATCCAGGGTGAGCATCCCCATATACACTGCCATCCAGGGTGAGCATCCCCATATACACTGCCATCCAGGGTGAGCATCCCCCTATACAGTGCCATCCAGGGACACTGCCCCCCCCCTTATATACAGTGTCACCCAGGGACACTCCCCCTGCGCCCCCATATACACTGCCATCCAGGGTGAGCATCCCCATATACAGTGTCATCCAGGGTGAGCATCCCCATATACACTGCCATCCAGGGTGAGCATCCCCATATACACTGCCCCCCCCCCCCTTATATACAGTGTCACCCAGGGACACTGCCCCCCCCCCCCCTTATATACAGTGCCACCCAGGGACACTGCCCCCCCCCTTATATACAGTGCCATCTAGGGACACTGCCCCCCCCCCTTATATACAGTGCCATCCAGGGACACTGCCCCCCCCCCTTATATACAGTGCCATCCAGGGACACTGCCCCCCCCCTTATATACAGTGCCATCCAGGGACACTGCCCCCTTATATACAGTGCCATCCAGGGACACTGCCCCCTTATATACAGTGCCATCCAGGGACACTGCCCCCTTATATACAGTGCCATCCAGGGACACTGCCCCCTTATATACAGTGCCATCCAGGGACACTGCCCCCTTATATACAGTGCCATCCAGGGACACTGCCCCCTTATATACAGTGTCATCCAGGGACACTGCCCCCCATATATACAGTGCCGTCCAGGGACACTGCCCCCCATATATAGTGCCATCCAGGGACACTCCCCCCCCCCCTCCCCCTATATACAGTGTGATCCAGGGACACTGCCCCCCCCCTCTATATACAGTGCCATCCAGGGACACTGCCCCCCCCCCCTCTATATATAGTGCCATCCAGGGACACTGCCCCCCCCCCCTCTATATATAGTGCCATCCAGGGACACTGCCCCCCCCCCTCTATATATAGTGCCATCCAGGGACACTGCCCCCCCCCCTCTATATATAGTGTCATCCAGGGACACTGCCCCCCCCCCCCTTCTATATATAGTGTCATCCAGGGACACTGCCCCCCCCCCCCCTCTATATATAGTGCCATCCAGGGACACTGCCCCCCCTCTATATATAGTGCCATCCAGGGACACTGCCCCCCCCCCCCCCTCTTATATACAGTGCCATCCAGGGACACTGCCCCCCCACCCTCTATATATAGTGTCATCCAGGGACACTGCCCCCCCCCTCTATATATAGTGCCATCCAGGGACACTGCCCCCCCCTCTATATATAGTGCCATCCAGGGACACTGCCCCCCCCCCCTCTTATATACAGTGCCATCCAGGGACACTGCCCCCCCCCCTCTTATATACAGTGCCATCCAGGGACACTGCCCCCCCACCCTCTATATATAGTGCCATCCAGGGACACTGCCCCCCCACCCTCTATATATAGTGCCATCCAGGGACACTGCCCCCCCCTCTATATATAGTGCCATCCAGGGACACTGCCCCCCCACCCTCTATATATAGTGCCATCCAGGGACACTGCCCCCCCCCCCCCCTCTATATATAGTGCCATCCAGGGACACTGCCCCCCCTCTATATATAGTGCCATCCAGGGACACTGCCCCCCCCATATACAGTGTCATCAGAGACACTGCCCCCCCCCCCTCTTATATACAGTGCCATCCAGGGACCCTGCCCCCCATATATACAGTGCCATCCAGGGACCCTGCCCCCCATATATACAGTGCCATCCAGGAACCCTGCCCCCCATATATACAGTGCCATCCAGGGACCCTGCCCCCCATATATACAGTGCCATCCAGGGACCCTGCCCCCCATATATACAGTGCCATCCAGGGACCCTGCCCCCCATATATACAGTGCCATCCAGGAACCCTGCCCCCCATATATACAGTGCCATCCAGGGACCCTGCCCCCCATATATACAGTGCCATCCAGGGACCCTGCCCCCCATATATACAGTGCCATCCAGGGACCCTGCCCCCCATATATACAGTGCCATCCAGGGACCCTGCCCCCCATATATACAGTGTCAGTGAGAGCCCCCTTAGATGTCGTCCCACCCAGTGACCCGGCTTCCACTGCTGCTCACATTATTTCTGTCCATCTATAAGGGTGAGGCCGAGTCCTGAGGCTGCACTACTGACTGCCTCTGCTTCCTGTCAGCTGTTGTCATGGAGACGCACATCAGTGTCCACCCATATACATGTGTAAAGTCAGGGTGTAGATATTGATTCTGATACAAGGTGTCCATGACAACACTGGGGCCGCACGTCTCAGCACTGGCGTTACGGATTAACCCCTTCCTGACATTACACGTACCTGAGTGCCAGGATGACTGGAGTGGTTGGCCATACACGGCAGGTGTAGAGGTGACAACCACCACCATTGCTGGGATAGGAGATAACTCTGATTCCAGCCATGTTTCACCAGCGGCCTTCAGTCAGGGAAAATAGTGTCTTTCTATGACATCCTGCAGAATTTCTGTATGTCAGCCATACCGGCAGGGGAGCAGGAAGAGAACAGAGACCCTCTGACAACCCTGAAGCTTTACCGTAGTGATATAATACCTGCCGACTGCTCTGAAGGGGTTAATTCTGCAAACACCTTTCCTGATACATGGGGAGGGTAACATCGATTGATACTGATTATGTGCGCCAATAAACGGTCATAATAAAGTCATTAACAGCCGATCAATATCTGACGCAACCGCCGGGAAATCTATCTGACAGCGAAAACCGTCCATAAAAGCCGTATATACAACATGGCAGAAACTGCAGATCACCATTCACATCACTATCTATATCCTGTCAGCTCCAAGTGTGGACATTGATGTGGATGGTGAATGACAGCTCTGGCCTCTTGTATCCTGTATATATGGACGGTGCACAGTACCACTTCTCCTCTCCTCTATATATGGACGGTGCACAGTACCACTTCTCCTCTCCTCTATATATGGACGGTGCACAGTACCACTTCTCCTCTCCTCTATATATGGATGGTGCACAGTACCACTTCTTCTCCTCTCCTGTATATATGGACGGTGCACAGTACCACTTCTTCTCCTCTCCTGTATATATGGACGGTGCACAGTACCACTTCTCCTCTCCTGTATATATGGACGGTGCACAGTACCACTTCTTCTCCTCTCCTGTATATATGGACGGTGCACAGTACCACTTCTTCTCCTCTCCTGTATATATGGACGGTGCACAGTACCACTTCTTCTCCTCTCCTGTATATATGGACGGTGCACAGTACCACTTCTTCTCCTCTCCTGTATATATGGACGGTGCACAGTACCACTTCTTCTCCTCTCCTGTATATATGGACGGTGCACAGTACCACTACTTCTCCTGTATATATGGACGGTGCACAGTACCACTTCTCCTGTCCTGTATGCTGGGAGAAATCTCCATCCAATCAGCTCCCAGCTTAGAAAATGAAAGCATTGTAGCGATTGGATTTCTGGGTGTGATGTCACAGGGGGCAGTATATAGCCTGTATCATCATGTAGTTATCAGGCTCCGGGACGTTCCGTCCTCCTGTCTGGATTTCTCTGCTCTTCAGTCTCGGTGATTTGGCGATTCGCCACTTGTATTTGTTCAGTGAAATATGTCGGGAATTTAAGTTATCTAATAAACAGGATATGGAGGCAAATCGGTGGGATCGCAGCTGTGAGACAACAATGGCAGTGTACAGACATGACCGTGCCCGGCCTACTGCAGTCCTATAAGACCAGCCCCCTCCTCTCCTGACATCCTCTGTGCTGCTGTGACCTCCCCTATAGGATCAGCACCCTCCTCTCCTGACATCCTCTGTGCTGCTGTGACCTCTCCTATAAGATCAGCCCCCTCCTCTCCTGACATGCTCTGTGCTGCTGTGTCCTCTCCTATAAGATCAGCCCCCTCCTCTCCTGACATCCTCTGTGCTGCTGTGTCCTCTCCTATAGGATCAGCACCCTCCTCTCTTGACATCCTCTGTGCTGCTGGGACCTTGTGACCTCTCCTATAAGATCAGCCCCCTCCACTCCTGACATCCTCTGTGCTGCTGTGACCTCCCCTATAAGACCAGCCCCCTCCTCTCCTGACATCCTCTGTGCTGCTGTGACCTCCCCTATAAGACCAGCCCCCTCCTCTCCTGACATCCTCTGTGCTGCTGTGTGACCTCCCCTATAGGATCAGCACCCTCTTCTCCTGACATCCTCTGTGCTGCTGGGACCTTGTGACCTCTCCTACAAGATCAGCTCCCTCCTCTCCTGACATCCTCTGTGCTGCTGTGACCTCCCCTATAAGACCAGCCCCCTCCTCTCCTGACATCCTCTGTGCTGCTGTGACCTCCCCTATAAGATCAGCCCCCTCCTCTCCTGACATCCTCTGTGCTGCTGTGACCTCCCCTATAAGATCAGCCCCCTCCTCTCCTGACATCCTCTGTGCTACTGTGTGACCTCCCTTATAGGATCAGCACACTCCTCCTGACATCCTCTGTGCTGCTGTGACCTCTCCTATAAGATCAGCCCCCTCCTCTCCTGACATCCTCTGTGCTGCTGTGTCCTCTCCTATAGGATCAGCCCCCTCCTCTCCTGACATCCTCTGTGCTGCTGTGTCCTCTCCTATAGGATCAGCACACTCCTCTCCTGACATCCTCGGTGCTGCTGGGACCCTGTGACCTCCCCTATAGGATCAGCCCCCTCCTCTCCTGACATCCTCTGTGCTGCTGTGTCCTCTCCTATAGGATCAGCACACTCCTTCCCTGACATTCTCTGTGCTGCTGTGACCTCCCCTATAAGATCAGCCCCCTCCTCTCTTGACATCCTCTGTGCTGCTGTGTCCTCTCCTATAGTATCAGCACCCTTCTATCCTGACATCCTCTGTGCTGCTATCCTGACATCCTCTGTGCTGCTGTGACCTCTCCTATAAGATGAGCCCCCTCCTCTCCTGACATCCTCTGTGCTGCTGTGTCCTCTCCTATAGTATCAGCACCCTTCTATCCTGACATCCTCTGTGCTGCTGTGACCTCCCCTATAGGATCAGCACACTCCTCCCCTGACATCCTCTGTGCTGCTGTGACCTCCCCTATAAGATCAGCACCCTTCTATCCTGACATCCTCTGTGCTGCTGTGACCTCTCCTATAGTATCAGCCCCCTCCTCTCCTGACATCCTCTGTGCTGCTGTGACCTCCCCTATTAGATCAGCCCCCTCCTCTCCTGACATCCTCTGTGCTGCTGTGACCTCTCCTATAAGATCAGCCCCCTCCTCTCCTGACATCCTTTGTGCTGCTGTGGCCTCTCCTATAAGATCAGCCCCCTCCTCTCCTGACATCCTCTGTGCTGCTGTGACCTCTCCTATAAGATCAGCCCCCTCCTCTCCTGACATCCTCTGTGCTGCTGTGACCTCTCCTATAAGATCAGCCCCCTCCTTCCTCTCCTGACATCCTCTGTGCTGCTGTGACCTCTCCTATAAGATCAGCCCCCTCCCTCCTCTCCTGACATCCTCTGTGCTGCTGTGACCTCTCCTATAAGATCAGCCCCCTCCCTCCTCTCCTGACATCCTCTGTGCTGCTGTGACCTCTCCTATAAGATCAGCCCCCTCCCTCCTCTCCTGACATCCTCTGTGCTGCTGTGACCTCTCCTATAAGATCAGCCCCCTCCCTCCTCTCCTGACATCCTCTGTGCTGCTGTGACCTCTCCTATAAGATCAGCCCCCTCCTTCCTCTCCTGACATCCTCTGTGCTGCTGGGACACTGCTCCTCCCCTAGGTAACTCTTATTTGGATCATCTCATATAACAGACTGGTCTCGATGGATGAGCTCATATTAGAGGCTGGTTGTTAGAGATATTTTACCTAGCAACCAGTCTGTCCGATATGGCTCAGATGTTTGCCTCATATACTGGTTGCTAGGCAAATATTTCTGTCAGATATGGCTGTTTTTATCTCTATATCAGCAGCAATTATTATGCTCATCACCATCTGAGGCCGCCATGTTCATCAGATTTTTTTTCAATCTGTTTCTCTAGTCAATAGACTGGTTGCTAGGCAAATAATTTTTAATAACTAAACTGTCAGATACAGCTCTGCTTTACCAACAGCAGGGAAGGCAGTAACGACTGGTGGCTGTCATTATGCCTGTCACATCTCAGGCTGCCATATTGATCATATTTTTTTCGATCTGGTTGGCTGGACAACAAAGAAGAAGTCCCTTACCACTACATATAACAGACTGGTTGCTAGGCATATGTTTCTTAGCAACCAGTCTGTCAGATAAAGCTCATCTGTCTGTTTCTGTGGGAGTCATTGCATCTGTCACCAATCTGGCTGCCATAATAGTCAGATGTTCTCTGAGATACGGTCATCTGGCAACTAGGGGTGAACAGCCGGATCCCCTCATATAACAGACACAGTCTTAGTTACCAGACTGTCAGTCATAGCTCAGCTTTCTCTGTAGAGCCATGTGTCTGTGTTATTCTGCCATATTAGGCTAGGTTCACACTGCGTTTTCAGCATCCGTTTAACGCATCCGTTTTTTTCAAAAAACGCATGAAAAACGGATTGCAAAAAACGGATTCATTTGTGTGCATCCGTTTTTCCATTGACTTCCATTATAAAAAAAAACGGATCCGTTTTTTTTGGCGGACCAAAACGGACCAAAAAACGTTGCTGACCCTATTTTTGTGGACGTTAAAAAAAACGGATCCGTTAAACGGATGCTGAAAACGCAGTGTGAACCTAATTAGGAATGAACAGCCTGACCGCCCCGTGTAAAAGACTGGTTGCTAGGCATATACTTCTTAGTAACCAGACTGTCAGCAGTCTCTGTAGCAGTCATTACATACGTTACCATGTCATTCTGCTAATCCTTACTTATATAACAGACTGGTTGCTAGGCATATACTTCTTAGTAACCAGACTGTCAGCAGTCTCTGTAGCAGTCATTACATACGTTACCATCATTCTGCTAATCCTTACTTATATAACTGACTGGTTGCTAGGCATATACTTCTTAGTAACCAGACAGCAGTCTCTAGAGTGATGTCTCGGTAGCAGTCATACATCCGTCGCCATGTCATTCCGCCGTATTGTCCAGTCACTACCCTGACCGCCTCATATAACAGACTGGTTGCTAGGCATATACTTCTTAGTAACCAGACTGTCAGCAGTCTCTGTAGAGCGATGTCTTGGTGGCAGTCATCACGTCCCTCAACATTTCATCCTGCCGTATTGTCTAGTCACTACCCTGACCGCCTCATATAACAGACTGGTTGCTAGGCATATAGTCACTACCCTGACCGCCTCATATAACAGACTGGTTGCTAGGCATATAGTCACTACCCTGACCGCCTCATATAACAGACTGGTTGCTAGGCATATACTTCTTAGTAACCAGACTGTCAGCAGTCTCTGTAGAGCGATGTCTTGGTGGCAGTCATTACATCCGTCGCCATGTCATTCTGCCGTATTGTCTAGTCACTACATATAACTGACTGGTTGCTAGGCATATACTTCTTAGTAACCAGACTGTCAGCAGTCTCTGTAGAGCGATGTCTCGGTAGCAGTCATTACATCCGTTGTATTAACCAGATTTTTCAGGAGAACAATAACATTAGCAGATGAAGTCTCTTCCTATAAGGTGGCGTCGGCCATGATGGCGGTGTAGTGAGCAGAGCGCCCCCCGGTGTACACTGCGTCCCCCCCCCCCCCCCCCCGTCCCTCTATTATTAGACTCCGGCAGATAAAACTCATTATCCTGTTTGTTTCATTAAACCAATTAGACTGTGAAATTTTTCTAGAAGGTTTTTTCTTCCCAGTGTCTGACAAGATGGCAGAGAGCAGACGGTGGCCGCCGCGCCCTGCTGCATTCTGGGAGGGCTCAGAGACCCCCATCCCCAGTGACCTAAATCTTAACAAAAAAAAAAAAAAAGCTGGTGACCCCGTATTACATGCCTGAGTGCCCCCCGCAGAGAGGAGGCCGCTGTATACAGAGGCAACCTGCTCCTCTAATTACATTATATCATAATATAATATCACTATTGTGGCGGTATATTACAATCTAATATATTATAGCATAATAATACAGAGAAGTATATAATATACTATCACTACTATGGCGATATGATAAACTATAGCATAATAATACAGAGAAATATATAATATACTATTACTACTATAGCGATATAATGTACTATAGCGTAATAATACAGAGAAATATATAATATACTATCACTACTATATAGCAATTTAATGTACTATAGCGTAATACAGAGAAATATATAATCTACTATCACTACTACTGTCGATATAATGTACTATAGCGTAATAATGCAGAGAAATATGTAATACAATATCACTACTTTAGCAACATAGTATACTATAGCATAATACAGAGAAATATATAATATATCGCTACTATGGCGGTATGATAAAATTTAATGTACTATAATGTAATAATGCAGAGAAATATACAATATCACTACTATAGCAACATAATATACTATAGCATATTAATACAGAGAAATATATAATATATCATTACTATGGCGGTATAATACAATATAATGTACTATAGCGTAATGCAGAGAAATATATAATATATCACTACTATAGCGATATAATGTACTATAGCGTAATAATGCAGAGAAATATTTAATATAATATCACTACTATGGCAGTATAATACAATATAATATACTATAGTTTAATAATGCAGAGAAATATATAATATAACATCACTACTATGGCAGTATAATATAATATAATATAGTTGAGTAATGCAGAGAAATATATAATATGGTGTAATAGTATAACAAACTGCATTATTATTACGTCTTGTGAAATCCTAGCAGTATAATAAACTGCAACCTAATATCGGATTATTTATAATGTAGCTTCTTTTTATTAGTCTTGTAGGGGGGCGGCCATCTTTGCTGAGCTGCTGCTCTGCTTTGGTAACAGCAGTTCTTGCTTTACAGCAGTCTCATGGCTTATAGAAAGCTGATGTCTGTAGATCATTGATTTCCATGGGAGAGTATAGTGATCATGCTCTGTGACCAATGCAAGGAGGAGGAAGGGATGAATTTTAACTGTCACTTGTTGACTTCTATGGGAGAGTTTAGTAAGCGTGCTCTGTAACCTGTGCAGACATCACTGTGCAAAGAGAAGAACGTGAGCTCTAACCCATCATCTGTTGACATTTCTGAAAGACTGTAGTGAGTATAAAGGGGGAAGAAGTAAACTGCTACCATCACCCAATGACTTCTATGGAAGAGTTTGGTGGGCATACTCTGTGTATAAAGGGAAGAAGGTGAGCTGTAATAATCACTCTGACTTCTATGGGAGAGAGCTGTGGGCATGCTCTGTGTATGAAAGAGAGGAGGTGAGCCGTAATCATCACTCAATGACTTCTATGGGAGAGTGTTGTGGGCATGCTGCGTGTATGAAGGGAAGAAGCTGAGCTGTAATCACTCAATGACTTCTATGGGAGAGTGTTGTGGGCATGCTCTGTGTATGAAAGAGAGGAGGTGAGCTGTGCTCATCACCCACTGACGTCTATGTGAGAGTTGTGGGCATGCTCTGTACAGGGAGGAGTGAGTGTGGGCTGTGCTCATCAGTATGGATCCTGTTATATACATGTTTACAGCCCCTGTGTTGCCTCAACACCTCCCCCACCCACGGTATACAGCCACAGGGTGACAGTCCTTCAATACAGAGTCTACACTGGCTGGATACAGTAACTTAAAGGGCCAGTAACCTTATAGCCTCTTTCCATCCTGATAACAGAGAACAATAGACTTGTATCAAATAGACCGGCGCCCCCTAATGGCCGTATTATCATTGAACTATTTGCATTCTGCCCCTTTAAGAGAGCTGACCCTTGAAGCCCTGTCAGTGCTCGGCTGGTGGCGGGGAGGGCTGAGCGCTGTGTACACTTATTATCTTAGTGATGCGAGAGGCTTAGGGTAAGTTGTGTAATAGTGAGCCCAGAAGGCGGCCATTACACCCTGTAAGTGCCCCCTCCCCCTGCCGCCGATCACAAGTGCTTCTCTTAGAGGGCTCTTCCTGTTTGTTAGATGTATCATGTGATTCCTCCAGCTCTGCTGATTGGCTGAGAGGGCCGTGTGTGATAAGATGCTTTGTGGCGCTGTGATTGGTCCCTATGGTGGGCCCCCCCTAGTGTAGGGTTAGATACCCTGTGTACACTGTATAGATTTGTGACTTGTAGTCCCTCCTGGCGGCCCCCTGGGGGGCTGTGGCCCTTGTGGCCCCGTCACCTGCTGACCCCCAGGATGGAGTCGGGTTTCCTGATGACACATAACACTGTGGCACCATCCTGGGGAGATGGCCCGGAGTCTCCCGTCTTCCGGTACTTTCTTTCCAGGATATGTACAGGATATAAAGCAGCGACTTCCATGATGGAGGAGACGCTGGGAATGAGAGCGCAGAATTCTGCAGGGAAAAGAGAGCGCTGACATGACAAATGATAGCGTTATTACAGTATAACATTGCTGCTGTCACAGGCTGCCATCTCTCCGCGTTGGCGTGTGGCGGGGATGGGCCGCTTTGGCGTGTGATGGGGATGGGCCGCTTTGGCGTGTGGCGGGGATTGGCCGCTTTGGCGTGTGGCAGAGATTGGCCGCTTTGGCGTGTGGCGGGGATTGGCCGCGTTGGCGTGTGGGGGGATTGGCCGCGTTGGCGTGTGGGGGGATTGGCCGCTTTGGCGTGTGGCGGGGATTGGCCGCTTTGGCGTGTGGCGGGGATTGGCCGCTTTGACGTGTGGCGGGGATTGGCCGCTTTGGCGTGTGGCGGGGATTGGCCGCTTTGACGTGTGGCGGGGATTGGCCGCTTTGGCGTGTGGCGGGGATTGGCCGCTTTGGCGTGTGGCGGGGATTGGCCGCTTTGGCGTGTGGCGGGGATTGGCCGCTTTGGCGTGTGGCGGGGATTGGCCGCTTTGGCGTGTGGCGGGGATCGGCCGCGTTGGCGTGGGGGGGGATGGGGCCGCATTGGCGTGTGGCGGGGATCGGCCGCTTTGGCGTGTGGCGAGGATTGGCCGTCTTTCTCCCCTATTCACTCTGTGTGCTCCCCTGGCCGTGTTGCTGTGTGGCGGGGATCGGCTGCGTTGGCGTGGGGGGAGGATCGGCTGCGTGGGGGGGGGATCGGCTGCGTTGGCGTGTGTGTGGGGGGGGGGAATCGTTGGCGTGTGTGTGGGATTGGCTGCGTTGGCGTGGGGGGGGATTGGCTGCGTTGGCGTGGGGGGGGATTGGCTGCGTTGGCGGGGGGGGGATTGGCTGCGTTGGCGGGGGGGGGATTGGCTGCGTTGGCGGGGGGGGGGGGGGTAATTGGCCGCGTTGGTGTGGGGGGGGGATCGGCCGCGTTGGCGGGGGGGGATCGGCCGCGTTGGCGTGTGGCGGGGATCGGCCGCGTTGGCGTGGGGGGGGGGGATCGACCGCATTGGCGTGGGGAGGGGGTCGGCTGCCTAGGCCTCACTGGAGCTTTGTTCATCCTGAGCTTCCTGGTTCATGACCGGTGTCGGCTTTCAGTGAATCCCCGAGGTGACTAGTAACAATGTGCGGGTGTTCTCTGTGGGATCATTGGATCTGTATGTATCACAGGGATTAGCTACCATGAGGCAGGTGTCGCCCGCTATGGGCAGGTGCTGTCGGCTATTGCAGTACAGGTTTCCTATGCCAGCCAGGAGGTTCCGCAGCGGCCGGACGCGGTTCTCTGTATATTCTGTGTGTGGCACAGGAAGGGTTAATGGCCAGAGAGGTCTTGCGGTTTGGTGAGTCACCAGCTGAGTCATATGACATCACAATGACATCATCCGCTCCGCCTGCCGGTAATCACTGCAGCTGACAGCGCCATCTGGAGGACACAGGGGGCGCCCCTCACAGCTGTCACCATGACATCAGCGTCTCCCATGTCCCCGACAGACAGAGAGGTCCTAATAGGGACTGAGCCACAGTACAGCGCCACACAGTATGGGGGCGCTATAGAAAGAATCATTATTCTATAGATGTACAGTAACCACAACGTAGAAGAACATATGTCCTCCATCACAGGGGGCAGTGTATAGATGAGGGGGTTATGTTTCCTCGGTCCCGGGGGGCAGTATATAGATGAGGGGGTTATGTTTCCTCGGTCCCGGGGGGGGGGGCAGTATATAGATGAGGGGGTTAGGTTTCCTTGGTCCCCTGGGGGCAGTATATAGATGAGGGGGTTATGTTTCCTCGGTCCCGGGGGGGCAGTATATAGATGAGGGGGTTAGGTTTCCTCGGTCCCGGGGGGGCAGTATATAGATGAGGGGGTTATGTTTCCTCGGTCCCGGGGGGGCAGTATATAGATGAGGGGGTTAGGTTTCCTCGGTCCCGGGGGGGCAGTATATAGATGAGGGGGTTAGGTTTCCTCGGTCCCCGGAGGAGGTGGAGGCTATCCGCACGTTCTGGCCGCGCTGTGATATAAATATCGGCTTTGTGGCTCTGGAGCTTTTGTTCTCAAACAATGAAGCTGCAGAGGGCAGAATCCACCCTGTAAACAACCCAGTGCCTCACCCAAGGGGGTCATCCCGACCTCCACCCCCCCCCCTCCTTCCTGTGTGTGTGTGTGATACCATTCTGTGTATGGCGCCCCCTCCTGTGTGTATGTGATATCATGGCGCCCCCTCCTGTGTATGTGATACCATTCTCCTGTGTATGGCACCCCCTCCTGTATGTATGTGATATCATGGCGCCCCCTCCTGTATATATGTGATATCATGGCGCCCCCTCCTGTGTGTATGTGATACCATTCTCCTGTGTATGGCGCCCCCTCCTGTATATATGTGATACCATTCTCCTGTGTATGGCACCCCCTCCTGTATGTATGTGATATCATGGCGCCCCCTCCTGTATGTATGTGATATCATGGCACCCCCTCCTGTATGTATGTAATATCATGGCGCTCCCTCCTGTATGTATGTAATATCATGGCGCCCCCTCCTGTATGTATGTAATATCATGGCGCCCCCTCCTGTATGTATGTAATATCATGGCGCCCCCTCCTGTATGTATGTGATATCATGGCACCCCCCTCCTGTATGTATGTGATATCATGGCACCCCCCTCCTGTATGTATGTGATATCATGGGGCCCCCTCCTGGTGATGTCATAGTCAGGATGGTTTCCGGTGATTTGCCCGTTCCGGCACTCATCTGTCTTGTTGGTTCCTTTGCAGGTATGGCCTCTTCCTTGTACACGTTCTCCTCCCACGGCCTCCCGTTGTCCTCCTTCTGTAGTGTGAAGAAGAAGCCAAAGTTGGAAGTGAGCCCCAGCTGGGATATGACCGGATACGGCTGCCACAGCAAGGTCTACAACCCAGGCAAGAGCAGCTCCGCGTCCGGGCAGCCGGTGCTCTCCCACACCTCCCTCCTGCAGGCGCCTTACGAGCAGACGGTCATCTTCCCCACCGGTACCGGCAGTCACATTGTGGTGACCTCTTCTTCCAGTAGCGGCTCTTCGGCGGCACCGGCGAGCGGTCAGACGCTCGGCGGCCCTCAGACCAACCTGATGCGGCGCAGTACGGTCAGCCTTCTGGACACGTACCAGAAGTGCGGCTTGAAGAGGAAGTGCGAGGAGCTGGACAACGGCAGCGTGCAGATCGTAGACGAGCATCTTCCCATGACCCAGAACAATGCCAGCGGGGCCACGGCTGCCACCACCTCCACCGCCACCTCCAAGAACAGCGGCTCCAACAGCGAAGGCGACTACCAGCTGGTGCAACACGAGGTCCTCTGCTCCATGACCAACACCTACGAAGTGCTGGAGTTCCTGGGCCGCGGCACCTTCGGGCAAGTGGTCAAGTGCTGGAAAAGGGGCACCAATGAGATAGTGGCCATCAAGATCCTGAAGAACCACCCGTCCTACGCCCGGCAGGGGCAGATCGAGGTCAGCATCCTGGCGCGGCTGAGCACCGAGAGCGCCGACGACTACAACTTTGTCCGGGCCTACGAGTGTTTCCAGCACAAGAACCACACCTGCCTGGTCTTCGAGATGCTGGAGCAAAACCTCTACGACTTCCTGAAGCAGAACAAGTTCAGCCCGCTGCCCCTCAAGTACATCCGGCCGGTGCTGCAGCAGGTGGGCACCGCGCTCATGAAGCTCAAGAGCCTCGGCCTCATCCACGCCGACCTCAAACCCGAGAACATCATGCTGGTTGACCCCTCCAGGCAGCCGTACCGGGTCAAGGTCATCGACTTTGGATCTGCTAGCCACGTCTCGAAGGCCGTGTGTTCCACCTACCTGCAGTCCAGATATTACAGGTGAGTGCTGGTCATGTGATACCTGCTGTATTAGGGATATATCGCCTAGATTACCGATTTACATCCAGATACTGAAACTTGTTCGTTCCCCCCTAATCTGTTTCTGTTTTCGGACTGTAATTTGCCATTTTTTGGGGGGACGGCCATCTTGCATGAGTTGTTTTTAAAAGTATTTAGTGGCATGCTTTGCAGCAAGACTCATGGACATAGACAGCAATAAATAGGACCTGGCTTTTTAACAGCTTTTGGTGACCTGCTTTACGCCAGGCCTTATGTGCATAGATCACAGTGGACAGGAGCTGTCCCTTTTTTAACAGCATTTAATAACCTGCTTTACAGCAAGCCTCATGGATATAAACAACAATGAATAGGATTCATATCTGCTTTGACAGCATTTAGTAACCTGCTTCACGGCAAGCCTCATGGAGAGAGGTCTATTCTATTGCTGTCTATGTCCATGAGGCTTGCCGTAAAGCAGGCAACATGGTGCTAAAAAGGAGACAGGTCCTTTTGTCATTTATGTCTGCAAGGCTTGCCGTAAGCCATATCACTAAATGCTGTTAAAACAGATATAGACAGCAATAGACTGGACCTGTCTCATTTAGTTATAGCAAGCCTCATGGACATAAATGACAATAGAGAGGACCTGTCTCTGTTATAACAGCATTTAGTGATATGCCTTACGGCAAGCCTCATGGACATAGACTGCAATAGACAGGACCTGTCTCCGTTATAACAGCATTTAGTGATATGCCTTATGGCAAGCCTCATGGACATAAATGACAATAGAGAGGACCTGTCTCTGTTATAACAGCATTTAGTGATATGCCTTATGGCAAGCCTCATGGACATAAATGACAATAGACAGGACCTGTCTCTGTTATAACAGCATTTAGTGATATGCCTTACGGCAGGCCTCATGGACATAGACGGCAATAGACAGGACCTGTCTCCGTTATAACAGCATTTAGTGATATGCCTTACGGCAAGCCTCATGGACATAGACGGCTATAGACAGACTTTGTCCCCTTGAGATGATTGTTAAACATAACTGAGCGCGCTCTTTGACCTTTGGAGAGGTCAGTCCACAAGGAGTTGCTATTGTAGTATACTGGTGTCACCTGACACTGTAATGCTGTGCAGGTCACTTTATGGCAAACTCCTCCTCCATCACAGGCAGAACAGGAAGTCTCTGCTCAGATTGTAGACCTAGTGGCAAAAATGAAAACTGCAAGATTTTAAAATTATTAAAAAAAAAAAAAAAAAATTAGTAGTAGTAAAATGGGAAATTAGAAAAAGAATCAATACTTTTAAAAAACAAAAAACCTGAACTTTCTGATCTCGCCTTAAAGGGGGATTTTATCCTCAGCGGAGAGATGCAGCCTTCGTCTGTCAGGGCTTTGTGTGAGTTTTGCAGCAGTACTGGGGGGGGGGGGGGTCAGGTGCTGTGTGACCTCACAGCAATGGAAGCTACAAGACGAGAAATCAGGTGGAAGTCCCCTTTAAGAAAGTCACCTGCTGGGATCGGCGCCGTCCCTCGTGTCTCATAATCTGCTGGATCTCTGATTGCATTAATGTCAATGCTAATCCTCCTAGGTGCGTTATTGGTAAAAATAGACTGTAATCAGGAGAATGCGGGATGATCCCACCATACCGTGTGTATATACAGTATATAGGGTGGTGTCACCGGGAGAATGCTGAATAATACCACCATACCGTGTGTATATACAGTATATAGGGTGGTGTCACCAGGAGAATGCGGGATTATACCACCATACCGTGTGTATATACAGTATATAGGGTGGTGTCACCAGGAGAATGCGGGATGATCCCACCATACCGTGTGTATATACAGTATATAGGGTGGTGTCACCGGGAGAATGCTGAATAATACCACCATACCGTGTGTATATACAGTATATAGGGTGGTGTCACCAGGAGAATGCTGAATAATACCACCATACCGTGTGTATATACAGTATATAGGGTGGTGTCACCAGGAGAATGCGGGATTATACCACCATACCGTGTGTATATACAGTATATAGGGTGGTGTCACCAGGAGAATGCGGGATGATCCCACCATACCGTGTGTATATACAGTATATAGGGTGGTGTCACCGGGAGAATGCAGGATGATCCCACCATACCGTGTGTATATACAGTATATAGGGTGGTGTCACCAGGAGAATGCGAGATGATCCCACCATACCGTGTGTATATACAGTATATAGGGTGGTGTCACCGGGAGAATGCTGAATAATACCACCATACCGTGTGTATATACAGTATATAGGGTGGTGTCACCGGGAGAATGCGGGATGATCCCACCATACCGTGTGTATATACAGTATATAGGGTGGTGTCACCGGGAGAATGCTGAATAATACCACCATACCGTGTGTATATACAGTATATAGGGTGGTGTCACCAGGAGAATGCGGGATTATACCACCATACCGTGTGTATATACAGTATATAGGGTGGTGTCACCAGGAGAATGCGGGATGATCCCACCATACCGTGTGTATATACAGTATATAGGGTGGTGTCACCGGGAGAATGCGGGATGATCCCACCATACCGTGTGTATATACAGTATATAGGGTGGTGTCACCGGGAGAATGCTGAATAATACCACCATACCGTGTGTATATACAGTATATAGGGTGGTGTCACCGGGAGAATGCTGAATAATACCACCATACCGTGTGTATATACAGTATATAGGGTGGTGTCACCGGGAGAATGCTGAATAATACCACCATACCGTGTGTATATACAGTATATAGGGTGGTGTCACAGGAGAATGCGGGATTATACCACCATACCGTGTGTATATACAGTATATAGGGTGGTGTCACCAGGAGAATGCGGGATGATCCCACCATACCGTGTGTATATACAGTATATAGGGTGGTGTCACCGGGAGAATGCTGAATAATACCACCATACCGTGTGTATATACAGTATATAGGGTGGTGTCACCGGGAGAATGCTGAATAATACCACCATACCGTGTGTATATACAGTATATAGGGTGGTGTCACCGGGAGAATGCTGAATAATACCACCATACCGTGTGTATATACAGTATATAGGGTGGTGTCACCAGGAGAATGCGGGATGATCCCACCATACCGTGTGTATATACAGTATATAGGGTGGTGTCACCGGGAGAATGCTGAATAATACCACCATACCGTGTGTATATACAGTATATAGGGTGGTGTCACCGGGAGAATGCTGAATAATACCACCATACCGTGTGTATATACAGTATATAGGGTGGTGTCACCGGGAGAATGCTGAATAATACCACCATACCGTGTGTATATACAGTATATAGGGTGGTGTCACCGGGAGAATGCTGAATAATACCACCATACCGTGTGTATATACAGTATATAGGGTGGTGTCACCGGGAGAATGCTGAATAATACCACCATACCGTGTGTATATACAGTATATAGGGTGGTGTCACCGGGAGAATGCTGAATAATACCACCATACCGTGTGTATATACAGTATATAGGGTGGTGTCACCAGGAGAATGCGGGATGATACCACCATACCGTGTGTATATACAGTATATAGGGTGGTGTCACCAGGAGAATGCAGGATGATCCCACCATACCGTGTGTATATACAGTATATAGGGTGGTGTCACCAGGAGAATGCGGGATGATCCCACCATACCGTGTGTATATACAGTATATAGGGTGGTGTCACCGGGAGAATGCTGAATAATACCACCATACCGTGTGTATATACAGTATATAGGGTGGTGTCACCGGGAGAATGCTGAATGATACCACCATACCGTGTGTATATACAGTATATAGGGTGGTGTCACCGGGAGAATGCTGAATAATACCACCATACCGTGTGTATATACAGTATATAGGGTGGTGTCACCAGGAGAATGCTGAATAATACCACCATACCGTGTGTATATACAGTATATAGGGTGGTGTCACCGGGAGAATGCTGAATAATACCACCATACCGTGTGTATATACAGTATATAGGGTGGTGTCACCAGGAGAATGCGGGATGATCCCACCATACCGTGTGTATATAAAGTATATAGGGTGGTGTCACCGGGAGAATGCTGAATAATACCACCATACCGTGTGTATATACAGTATATAGGGTGGTGTCACCGGGAGAATGCTGAATAATACCACCATACCGTGTGTATATACAGTATATAGGGTGGTGTCACCGGGAGAATGCTGAATAATACCACCATACCGTGTGTATATACAGTATATAGGGTGGTGTCACCGGGAGAATGCTGAATAATACCACCATACCGTGTGTATATACAGTATATAGGGTGGTGTCACCAGGAGAATGCGGGATGATCCCACCATACCGTGTGTATATACAGTATATAGGGTGGTGTCACTGCCAATCAGCAGGAGAATGCTGAATAATACCACCATACCGTGTGTATATATGTATACAATATATAGCGTGGTGTCACCAGGAGATGCCATTCAGTGTCTCATCTCTGGGGGGCGCTCACATCATGGGCCCCCCCACCCCACTTATCACTCATGATAAAAATAGATAACTTAGCAGACAGTATCCCATGATAGGATTAGCTACAAGTGCTTAGGAGTCAGTATCACACTTGGCTTTAGATACAGTGTATCACACATTAGATACAGCAGATATATAGGAGTGTAGCAGCTCTGCAGACAATGTTATACAGGATATGCTTAGATACCCAGCGCTGCAGATGGTAGCAAGACAGTATCGCACATGGTGGGTTTAGATACAGCCACTCAGCTGAGTGTATCACACATGATATACTTAGATGCAAAATTCAGCCAATAGTATCACACATGAATGATTTAGATACAGTAGCTCATTAGGCCACATCACGTGATACAGTTTAGGGGACAGGATCAGATACTGGGCTTAGATATACATCTCAACAGACATCACAAATGATGAGCTTAGATACACAGCTGATCAGACAGTATCACCTTTGATAGGATTGTATACATGGCTCAGCAGACCATATGACATATGATGGGCTTAGATACACAGCTCAGCAGACGGTATCACACATGACAGGCTTAGATACAGCAGCACACTGTCCCTTTAAGCTCTGTGTACTCAGGTCTTTGGGGGGGATGTGTAACCCTTGGTGCGCTGGTGTCTCAGCAGATGGATAAGGAGGTTAATCACAGCCTCCATGCTGGCGCTCTCCCCCTCCCGTCCTCCCTTCCTGTCTCCTCATTGTCAGAGCTGTTTGTGCTCTCTGCTCACGACCGTCGGCTAACGCTGAAATTCTTTTCCCTGAGATTCTGCAACACAGTGCCGACGATGGCGGCGGCTCCCCCCCCCCCCCCCCCCCCCCCCCCCCCCCCCCCCGCGGCATGGAGACGGGGGATGGTGGCAGATTCTCCTCCTTCCTTCCCTGTCTCCCTAAAAGAGACCTCACCCCCAGATCCCGGACCTGTATATAATCACATACGGAGCCCATCAGCATGCAGGTATCATAGACCTCACCCCCAGATCCCGGCCCTGTATATAATCCTATACTGAGCCCATCAGCATGCAGGTATCATAGACCTCACCCCCAGACCCCGGTCCTGTATATAATCCTATACTGAGCCCATCAGCATGCAGGTATCATAGACCTCACCCCCAGACCCCGGTCCTGTATATAATCCTATACTGAGCCCGTCAGCATGCAGGTATCCTAGACCTCACCCCCCCAGACCCCGCTATGTAATCATATATATACGGAGCCCATCAGCATGCAGGTATCATAGACCCCGCTATGTAATCATATATATGGAGCCCGTCAGCATGCAGGTATCATAGACCTCACCCTCAGACCTCTATATAATCCTATATGGAGCCCGTCAGCTTGCAGGTATCATAGACCCCACCCCCACCCCCCCAGACCCCGCTATGTTGTCATATATATGGAGCCCGTCAGCATGCAGGTTTTATAGACCTCACTCCTAGACCCCGGTCCTGTATATAATCCTATACTGAGCCCATCAGCATGCAGGTACATAGACCTCACCCCCAGACCCCGGTCCTGTATATAATCCTATACTGAGCCCGTCAGCATGCAGGTTTTATAGACCTCACTCCCAGACCCCGCTATGTAATCATATATATGGAGCCCGTCAGCATGCAGGTATCATAGACCTCACCCTCAGACCTCTATATAATCCTATATGGAGCCCGTCAGCTTGCAGGTATCATAGACCGCCCCCCCCCCCCCCCCCCCCCCCCCCCAGACCCCGCTATGTTGTCATATATATGGAGCCCATCAGCATGCAGGTATCATAGACCTCACCCCCAGACCCCGCTATATAATCCTATACGGAGCCCAGACCCCGCTATATAATCCTATACGGAGCCCATCAGCATGCAGGTATCATAGACCCCCCCCCCCCCCAGACCCCGCTATGTAATGATATATATGGAGCCCGTCAGCATGCAGATATCATAGACCTCACCCTCAGACCTCTATATAATCCTATACGGAGCCCGTCAGCATGCAGGTCTCATAGACCCCCCCCCCCCCAGACCCCGCTATGTTGTCATATATACGGAGCCCATCAGCATGCAGGTTTTATAGACCTCACTCCCAGACCTCTCTCTATAATAACACTATCACATAAACGGCTATTGATGTAAGGAGACGACGAGGCCTTAGTAACCGGGCAAAATATCAGGTTCTTCCATAGCAACCTATCAGGAGATTGCTTTCATTTTTGAATCGGCTGTTAAGGCCAATCAGATTCCAGCTTTTATTTTTCTATCCTGGGTTAATGAAAGGAGGTGATTGGCTGCTCTGGGCCCTAGGAGTATGGCCGCTGTATGTAACCGAGAGGTCGGCTCTGCTATTCCTTCCATAGACCTCACACACCTGCCGACCCGCCACGCACGGCGCAGCACTCTGGTTACATGGTGGAGGATGCCGCCGCCGGGCTCCGATACACCTGCATTGCGGTGCGACTTCTCCGGAGACATCTGCTATACGGAGGGATTGGAGATTTACGTCCCCTCACTCGCTGCCGTGTACACGTGCGCTGCTCAGATCTCTACACACGGCTGACAGCAACAACCCTGCCCTCATACACCAGGGGAAGGACGCCATGATGGGAGTTGTAGTACCCCCTGATTATTGATGCTCCAGCCAGTCATATTATAACACAGAGGATTATCACTGCCCGGGATCTTCTGGATCAGGGCTGTGTGTAATATTACAGGGATCTTCTGGATCAGCAATTCTTATTATTCTAGAGCAGCATTAATCCTATTAAGGGATGTTCTCGATTAGTGTTATTTATATTACAGGCATATTCTGGTGTTGTGTATATTATTACAGGGATGTTCTGGATCAGGGCTGTGTGTAATATTACAGGGATGTTCTGGATCAGCGCTGTGTATAATATTACAGGGATGTTCTGGATCAGGGCTGTGTATAATATTACAGGGATGTTCTGGATCAGCGCTGTGTATAATATTACAGGGATGTTCTGGATCAGCGCTGTGTATAATATTACAGGGATGTTCTGGATCAGCGCTGTGTATAATATTACAGGGATGTTCTGGATCAGGGCTGTGTGTAATATTACAGGGATGTTCTGGATCAGCGCTGTGTGTAATATTACAGGCCTACTCTGGACGGGCGTTGTGTTGGCCACTGATCTCCTGATTAGTCGGTGACAGATGAAGCAGAGCATAGTAATAAGATTGGAGCAGTTCAGGTCTCCTTTTATAACGTTGCAGGAGGGGGGGGGGGAATTAACCCCGTGTGGGTCTGATGTCCCTGAGGACTGAGACTGTATCTGCCCCTTATCTGCCCCTCTCTGTTATAGTGCAAGGTTATTACAGACTCATCAGAACACTATAGATAACTCCTGTGTTCCCTCCACCACAGGGCCCCGGAGATTATATTGGGATTACCGTTCTGTGAAGCCATCGACATGTGGTCTCTGGGGTGTGTGATAGCCGAGCTGTTTCTGGGGTGGCCCCTGTATCCTGGAGCCTCCGAATACGATCAGGTGAGTACAGTCTATTACTCTCTGGTATCAGCCATGTCAGGCTGTGACTGATATCAGCCGCTCCTCTTATAACGCTCCAGCACTGATATATCCTCCTATTACATCATATGTGACTGATATCAGCCGCTCCTCTTATAACGCTCCAGTACTGATATATCCTCCTATTACATCATATATGACTGATATCAGCCGCTCCTCTTATAACGCTCCAGCACTGATATATCCTCCTATTACATCCTATGTGACTGATATCAGCCGCTCCTCTTATAACGCTCCAGCACTGATATAACCTCCTATTACATATGTGACTGATATCAGCCGCTCCTCTTATAACGCTCCAGCACTGATATATCCTCCTATTACATCATATGTGACTGATATCAGCCGCTCCTCTTATAACGCTCCAGTACTGATATAACCTATTACATCATATGTGACTGATATCAGCCGCTCCTCTTATAACGCTCCAGCACTGATATATCCTCCTATTACATCATATATGACTGATATCAGCCGCTCCTCTTATAACGCTCCAGCACTGATATAACCTCCTATTACATATGTGACTGATATCAGCCGCTCCTCTTATAACGCTCCAGTACTGATATATCCTCCTATTACATCATGTGACAGATATCAGCTGCTCCTCTTATAACGCTCCAGCACTGATATATCCTCCTATTACATCCTATGTGACTGATATCAGCCGCTCCTCTTATAACGCTCCAGCACTGATATAACCTCCTATTACATCATATGTGACTGATATCAGCAGCTCCTCTTATAACACTCCAGTACTGATATAACCTCCTATTACACCATATGTGACTGATATCAGCCGCTCCTCTTATAACGCTCCAGTACTGATATATCCTCCTATTACATCATATGTGACTGATATCAGCCGCTCCTCTTATAACGCTCCAGTACTGATATAACCTCCAGACATTACATCCTATGTGACTGATATCAGCTGCTCCTCTTATAACACTCCAGTACTGATATATCCTCCTATTACATCCTATGTGACTGATATCAGCCGCTCCTCTTATAATGCTCCAGCACTGATATAACCTCCTATTACATCATATGTGACTGATATCAGCCGCTCCTCTTATAACGCTCCAGTACTGATATATCCTCCTATTACATCATATGTGACTGATATCAGCCGCTCCTCTTATAATGCTCCAGCACTGATATAACCTCCTATTACATCATATGTGACTGATATCAGCCGCTCCTCTTATAACGCTCCAGTACTGATATATCCTCCTATTACATCATATGTGACTGATATCAGCCGCTCCTCTTATAACGCTCCAGTACTGATATAACCTCCAGACATTACATCCTATGTGACTGATATCAGCTGCTCCTCTTATAACGCTTCAGTACTGATATATCCTCCTATTACATCCTCCAGTACTGATATATCCTCCTATTACATCCTATGAGACTGATATCAGCCGCTCCTCTTATAACGCTTATCTTGTTATATATAATAACCAGCGCCATCTCTCCCCTCACAGATCCGCTACATCTCCCAGACTCAGGGTCTGCCTGCCGAATATCTCCTCAGCTCTGGGACCAAGACCACCAGGTTCTTTAATCGGGATGGCGACTCTCCGTATCCTCTGTGGAGACTCAAGGTATTTATTACATAAGCGGTCACAAAAATTCCTATAATCCGGCAATCAGAAGCCTCCACAGCTGCCGGATTATAAAATGGCGGAGGAGCCCAGAACCCAGACCAGACCCTGTGAATATAGTCAGACATATACTGTATATATTCAGACCCCTTCCCTATATTCAGCTCGCTCCCACCTGACACCCCGTCCTCCCTCTGGACCATCCTCCTGCCGACTCCTGACCACGAGGGTGTATGGAATATTCTATATATAATGATATAACGGCTGATAGCAGAGAGCAGTAGCCTCCCCTGTCCTGGATATATCGGTTTACGTAACGTCCGTCTCTTTTTCTGCCACAGACGCCGGATGATCACGAGTCTGAGACCGGCATCAAATCCAAGGAAGCCAGAAAGTACATCTTCAACTGCCTGGATGACATGGCACAGGTACGAGGGAGGTCCCTATGACAAACCTTCCTGTCAGCCCCCAATGCAAAGTCTGTTAGAAAACTGCAGCAGTTCCCATCGCTGTAATCCGGGACCATTACAGGGACTTGTCGGGTCCGGTGAGACGGCAGCCGTGTAGGATCTCGTACAGATCTCCTGACGCTCCCGTCTCCATTGTTCTCGCAGGTTAACATGACGTCTGATCTGGAAGGCAGCGACATGCTGGTGGAGAAGGCGGACAGGCGAGAGTTCATCGACCTCCTGAAGAAGATGCTGACCATCGACGCAGATAAGAGAATAACTCCCATCGAGACCCTCAACCATCCATTTGTCACCATGACCCACCTCCTGGACTTCCCTCATAGCTCACAGTACGGCCTCTTCCTGGTGCCTCGGGGGGGGGGGGGGGGGGGGGGTTGGTTGGGGGGGTAATCTGGTGGGCATGGCAAGAGGGGGGGGTAGTCTGGTGGGCACAGGATTACACAGTTGTGGGACTATGATAACCCATACGGGCTCATTGGGAGTGTTATGTCGCCACCTGTAGGAGAGGAGGTGCATACATTGTTGTTCTCTGTGCAGGAACATTGGGGATGTAGCAGAGCTGTAGCTGCGAGGTGTTTGGGGCTGATGCGGATGGGGGGGGAGGGGTTATTGTCATCTTCTTCATTGTCTCCATGTTCTGGGACGGAACGTTTTCCGTATACTCTATAATAAGAATTACACCTAAAGGTATCTGCAGGGGGCGCCTGTGAGCTCGCACGCCCACTAATTCCCATGAAGTGAAGGGTTTGCAGGGGACCCTTCATTTTGGGAATGAGGGATTGTCGTCTCCAGGTAGATTTAGGTGGAGTTCCCCTTTTACCTCTCTTCTTCCTCATGTGAGGTGGGGTTCGTTCAGTAACGTCTCGTCTTCTTCATCTCTCCCCCCATCCTCTGCTTTTCTCTGTTTGCCCCTCGCCCCCTTCTCTTGCCCCCCGGTCTCCTCTCCGCAGCGTAAAGTCTTGCTTCCAGAATATGGAGATCTGCAAGAGACGGGTGAACATGTACGACACTGTGAACCACAGCAAGACCCCCTTCATCACACACGTGGCCCCCAGCACCTCCACCAACCTCACCATGACGTTCAGCAACCAGCTGAATACTGTGCACAGCCAGGTAGGTGGCGCTCTGCCCGCCCCGTGCCCGCTACCCTGCGGTGCCATCATCTGACAGCCTCTTCTTCTGTCCCAGCCCTCGGCGGCCTCTATGGCGGCCGTCGCTCAGAGGAGCATGCCCCTGCAGACTGGAGCCACCCAGATCTGTGCCCGGCCGGACCCCTTCCAGCAGGCGCTCATCGTCTGCCCCCCAGCCTTCCAAGGTAAGTGCGGAGGTGAGAGCGCTGGGGGGGTTACCCACAATGCACTGCCCTGTCAGTAAATGACTCCTTTATGTTAACCCTCAGGGCTGCAGACCTCTCCTGCCAAACATGGCGGCTACTCTGTGCGGATGGATAACACGGTCCCTCTGGTGACGCAGGCGGCCGGCGCTCAGGCTCTGCAGATCCAGCCGGGACTGCTCACACAGGTACGAACCCTAAAGCTGCTTATCTTCCTTGGTTTTCATTGCTGCCTCTAGGGGGCGCCACATGAAAAGTAATGAAATTCCACTGCATTTTCCATAGACTGGCCCCCAGCATTGTGTCTTCTTCCCTCCGCAGCAGGCATGGCCCAGCGGCACCCAGCAGATACTCTTACCCCCGGCCTGGCAGCAGCTGGCAGGAGTGGCAGCACATACATCGGTCCAGCACGCTGCGGTCATCCCGGACAGCATGACGGGCACTCAGCAGCTGGCAGACTGGAGGTGAGGCACCCCCTAACATGAGGTCAGATGTATCCACAGCTCCCCTAGTGGTGACGCATAAGATTACATGCTGCTCCAGGGATATTCTGGAATTATTATATTATTGCTTATGTTGCTATAATGTTTCCACCCCCCAGGAACACACATGCCCACGGCGGCCATTATAATCCGATCATGCAGCAGCCGGCGCTCCTCGCAGGTCACGTGACCTTACCCTCTGCTCAGCCCCTGAATGTGGGTGTGGCTCACGTCATGAGGCAACAGCCAACCAGCAGTGCTTCCTCCTCCCGCAAGAAGCAGCATCACTCCGCAGTGAGGTGAGAGTTACATCCTGTATTATACCCCAGAGCTGCATTCACTATTCTGCTGGTGGGGTCACTGTGTACATACATTACATTACTGATCCTGAGTTATATCCTGTATTATACCCCAGAGCTGCACTCACTATTCTGCTGGTGGGGTCACTGTGTACATAGATTACATTACTGATCCTGAGTTACATCCTGTATTATACCCCAGAGCTGCACTCACTATTCTGCTGGTGGGATCACTGTGTACATACATTACTGATCCTGAGTTACATCCTGTATTATACCCCAGAGCTGCACTCACTATTCTGCCGGTGAGGTCACTGTGTATGTACATTACATTACTGATCCTGTATTATACTCCAGAGCTGCACTCACTATTCTGCTGGTGGGGTCACTGTGTACATTACATTATATTACTGATCCTGAGTTACATCCTGTATTATACCCCAGAGCTGCGTTCACTATTCTGCTGGTGGGGTCACTGTGTACATACATTACTGATCCTGTATTATACCCCAGAGCTGCACTCACTATTCTGCTGGTGAGGTCACTGTGTACATACATTACTGATCCTGAGTTACATTCTGTATTATACTCAAGAGCTGCACTCACTATTATGCTGGTGGGGTCACTGTGTACATACATTACTGATCCTGAGTTACATCCTGTATTATACCCCAGAGCTGCACTCACTATTCTGCTGGTGGGGTCACTGTGTACATACATTACTGATCCTGAGTTACATCCTGTATTATACTCCAGGGCTACACTCACTATTCTGCTGGTGGGGTCACTGTGTACATACATTACATTACTGATCCTGAGTTACATCCTTTATTATACTCCAGGGCTACACTCACTATTCTGCTGGTGGGGTCACTGTGTACATACATTACATTACTGATCCTGAGTTATATCCTGTATTATACCCCAGAGCTGCACTCACTATTCTGCTGGTGGGGTCACTGTGTACATACATTACTGATCCTGAGTTACATCCTGTATTATACTCTAGAGCTGCACTCACTATTCTGCCGGTGAGGTCACTGTGTACATACATTACAGATCCTGTATTATACCCCAGAGCTGCACTCACTATTCTGCTGGTGGGGTCACTGTGTACATACATTACATTACTGATCCTGTATTATACCCCAGAGCTGCACTCACTGTTCTGCTGAAAGGAGTGGTGAATTCTCATTTTAATATGTTGTTTTTTTCCCCCTTTTCCTATGCTGACTCCGCCTCTGCAGAAATAACTCCTCCTACGAGGTGTCATCCAGCCAATCGCACAACTCCCCCCAACGCTCAAAGCGGGTGAAGGAGAACACCCCCCCTCGCTGTTCCATACCCCAGAGCTCGGCCCCTTGTGGCCCCTCCATTACCTGCGGCTGGGGGGAGAGCTCGGTGGCTGCTTCCCGTGTTGACCATCAGCGGCAAACAATCGTCATCCGCGACACTCCCAGCCCGGCGGTCAGCGTCATCACCATCAGCAGCGACACAGACGAAGAGGAGGAGCAGAAACAAGTCGCACCCAGGTCAGCAAATCTACAGTCTGAAAAGTGGGTGTAACTGACAGGGAACTCCATTAGCGTGTGTGTGATATATATATATATATATTGATGTGCTTCACAATTCTGTCACACAAGAACCATATCAGCTCGCTGTCTAGTACAAGTCCAATAGTCCTTCCTTTAGGATCTCCCCCCCCCCCCCCTGCCCTCCTCTGGGCTCCTCTTCCCTCCTCTGGGCTCCTCTTCCTTCTTCTGGGCTCCCCCAAGGCCCTCCTGCCTTCCTGTAGGCTCCTCTTACCTCCTCTGGGCTCCTCTTACCTCCTCTGGGCTCCTCTTCCCTCCTCTGGGCTCCTCTTCCCTCCTCTGGGCTCCTCTTCCTGCCTCTGGGCTCCCCTTGCCGCCTCTGGGCTCCCCTTGCCGCCTCTGGGCTCCCCTTGCCGCCTCTGGGCTCCCCTTGCCCCCCTCCCTCCTCCTGATCCTCTTTTCCCAATCCAGGCCCCTCCCCTCCAGACTTTTCTGACCCCTCCCCTCCAGACTTTTCTGACCCCCTCCCTTCCAGACTTTTCTGACCCCCTCCCTTCCAGACTTTTCTGACCCCCTCCCTTCCAGACTTTTCTGACCCCCTCCCCTCCAGACTTTTCTGACCCCTCCCCTCCAGACTTTTCTGACCCCTCCCCTCCAGACTTTTCTGACCCCTCCCCTCCAGACTTTTCTGACCCCTCCCCTCCAGACTTTTCTGACCCCCCTCCCCTCCAGACTTTTCTGACCCCCTCCCCTCCAGACTTTTCTGACCCCTCCCCTCCAGACTTTTCTGACCCCCTCCCTTCCAGACTTTTCTGACCCCCTCCCTTCCAGACTTTTCTGACCCCCTCCCCTCCAGACTTTTCTGACCCCTCCCCTCCAGACTTTTCTGACCCCTCCCCTCCAGACTTTTCTGACCCCTCCCCGGACGGTGATGCCATTATCAGTGGGGTCAGGGACGGTGCTGTCTGTTTATACACAGAGTGCCCGGGGGGCTGACGCCCTGCAGACCACCGTCCATCTTCCCTCATTTGTTCGCACAGCCACGGCCCTTCCATCTCCCCACGGCCCGTCACTCATAGTTTAGTTACCAAGACGACGAGATAAAAAATAAATAAATCTGACAGTGGCCGCTGCCCCCTCCCCCACTCTGATACATCACCTGTTACTGAGAGGGGCCTATATCCTCTAATGTCTACATCACATGACCCTGCTGGCGAGTGACAACCATAGAGGCAGCCATATTGGTTGTCACATAGAGCAGAATGATGGAGGGGTCACTCAGTGCCCCCTAGAGGCTGGATATGTTTCATTAACCCTTTTGTATCCTCCCCCTCAGCCTCCCCAAGCAGCGCCGCAATGTCATCAGCTGTGTCACGGTGCACGATTCTCCAATCTCCGATTCTTCAAGCAACACCAGCCCCTACGCTGCCGGCGGGCAAAGACGCACGTCCAACACCACCGCCCATGAGACCAAATGCCAGCCGGACGTCCCCACAAACTCCCGCACCATCATTGTGCCGCCTCTGAAGACCCAACCCAGCGAGGGGCGACTGGAGTGTGAGCGGAGGCAACCGGGTGCGTACCCTGGGGTTAAAGGGATAGTCCATGATGATATCAATTAAAGGGAAAGTCCATGATGATATCAATTAAAGGGAAAGTCCATGATGATATCAATTAAAGGGACAGTCCATGATGATATCAATTAAAGGGACAGTCCATGATATCAATTCCAGAGCACTATACAATAGATAGGGGTAACAAACAGGAACAAAACAAGATCAAAACACATTAGATGAAGGCAAATGGCTGGCAGGTACATAGGGGAAGAGTAGCCACCAGGTATTACATAGGGAGAGAGGAGCCTGCCCACCAGGTATTACATAGGGAGAGAGGAGCCTGCCCACCAGGTATTACATAGGGAGAGAGGAGCCTGCCCACCAGGTATTACATAGGGAGAGAGGAGCCTGCCCGCCAGGTATTACATAGGGAGAGAGGAGCCTGCCCGCCAGGACTTACATAGGGCGAGAGCAGCCTGCCCGCCAGGTATTACATAGGGAGAGAGGAGCCTGCCCGCCAGGTATTACATAGGGAGAGAGGAGCCTGCCCGCCAGGTATTACATAGGGAGAGAGGAGCCTGCCCGCCAGGGCTTACATAGGGAGAGAGGAGCCTGCCCCCCAGGTATTACATAGGGAGAGAGGAGCCTGCCCGCCAGGTATTACATAGGGAGAGAGGAGCCTGCCCGCCAGGACTTACATAGGGAGAGAGGAGCCTGCCCGCCAGGTATTACATAGGGAGAGAGGAGCCTGCCCGCCAGGTATTACATAGGGAGAGAGGAGCCTGCCCGCCAGGTATTACATAGGGAGAGAGGAGCCTGCCCGCCAGGTATTACATAGGGAGAGAGGAGCCTGCCCGCCAGGTATTACATAGGGAGAGAGGAGCCTGACCGTCAGGCCTTACATAGGGAGAGAGGAGCCTGCCCGCCAGGTATTACATAGGGAGAGAGGAGCCTGCCCACCAGGTATTACATAGGGAGAGAGGAGCCTGCCCGCCAGGTATTACATAGGGAGAGAGGAGCCTGCCCGCCAGGTATTACATAGGGAGAAAGCAGCCTGCCCGCCAGGTATTACATAGGGAGAAAGCAGCCTGCCCGCCAGGTATTACATAGGGAGAGAGGAGCCTGCCCACCAGGTATTACATAGGGAGAGGAGCCTGCCCGCCAGGTATTACATAGGGAGATAGCAGCCTGCCCGCCAGGTATTACATAGGGAGAGAGGAGCCTGCCCGCCAGGTATTACATAGGGAGATAGCAGCCTGCCCGCCAGGTATTACATAGGGAGATAGCAGCCTGCCCGCCAGGTATTACATAGGGAGAGAGGAGCCTGCCCGCCAGGTATTACATAGGGAGAAAGCAGCCTGCCCGCCAGGTATTACATAGGGAGAAAGCAGCCTGCCCGCCAGGTATTACATAGGGAGAAAGCAGCCTGCCCTCAGGGGTTACAATCTACAATCCCTATGTGGCCATCGTCCTCATCTTCCTTGTTCCTCTCCACAGATACCACAAGTCACCACTCCTACAAGCCCAAATCCTCGTCCTCCACAGCGGCTTCCACTACACATTCCTCCAGCAGCTCTACCACGTCCGCCACGTATCGCCAGCCTAGAGCTGCCGCTCATGCCTTCCAGCAGCAGCCGCTCAACCTCAGCCAGGTAAAGTACAGGACGGGCCAGATAAGAACAGGCCTAAGGCCTCCACAGAGCTTGGCCTCTAATGGTGCATGCCCTGGTGTGTGGAGGGTTATGTTCCTGGCTTCTAGAAGTTTGTGTCCTGGTTATTGATGCCCAATAGTGGTTTGTTTTTCCCCCCTGGTGTCTAGCAGGTTGTGTTCTCCTCCCCCCCCCCCCCTTCCTTCCTCGGTGTCTAGTGGTTTGTGTGTCTCCTCCTCTCTCACCCCCTCCCCTCCCGTCTAGCGGTTGTGATTCCCTCCCGGGGTCTAGTGGTTTTGGTTTCCTCTGTGGTCTAGTGGGTTGTGTGTTGTCACCTCCACCCCCCTTCCCGCTGTCTAGTGGTTTGGGTTTCCTTCCTGGTGTGTCGTGGTTTGGGTTAACACACACACACACACACACACACACACACACACACACACACACACACCAATTGTCTAGTGGGTTGTGCTCCCCCCTGTGTGTAGTGTCCCTGGTGTTTAGTGGTTTGGATTTCCTTCCTGGTGTGGTGGTTTTGGTCCCCCTTCCAGTGTCTAGGGGTTTGGGATCAGCGCCCCACTTTGTGTCTAGTGGTTTGGGTTTTCCCCGGTGTCTAGCCAGTTGTTTTTCTCTAGTAGTTTGGGTTCCCGCCTGTCTAGTAGTTTGGGTTCCCCCCTGTCTAGTAGTTTGGGTTCCCCCGTCTAGTAGTTTGGGTTCCCGCCTGTCTAGTAGTTTGGGTTCCCCCCTGTCTAGTAGTTTGGGTTCCCCCCTTGCCCCGTTGTCTTGTGGCTGGGGTTTGAATTTGGTTCAGTTGCTTTTTATTCATAGTTGGATGATATCAGTGATGGATTGATCAGGCCTGATCAGTCGATCCGTCGACTATCACATGAGAATTCATGTCTCTTCTCTCTCCTTTCTTCACAGGTGTCTCAGCACATTAGCACAGAACGGTCTGGAAGCCACCGGAGGCAGCAGGCTTACATTACCCCCACCCTGGCCCAGGCTCCGTACTCCTTCCCACACAACAGTCCTAGTCACGGGGCGGTTCACCCCCACCTGGCAGCCACAGCCCACCTGCCCAGCCAGCCGCACCTCTACACCTACACGGCACCGGCCGCTTTGGGCTCCACCGGCACTGTGGCTCACCTAGTGGCATCTCAAGGATCGGCACGTCACACCGCGTATCCGGCCAGCATCGTCCCCGTGAGCATGGCGCCTCGGCTGCTTCCATCTCCAAGTCTTCACCCCAGTCAGTACCAGGCACAGTTCGCCCATCAGACTTACATCCCAGCATCTCCCACCTCCACGGTCTACACTGGATACCCCCTGAGTCCGCCAAAGGTTAATCAGTACCCCTACATCTAGAACTCAGCGGAGGAGATGAGACTGAGGGGGTGCACACAAACTATTAGAAAGATGGAGGCGCCTTCTGGCAACTTTTACACTTTAAAGGATAAAGTTAACTAACGTTTCTTCCTCTTCATTTGTGGACATGTGGTGGCGCCATGCCACCCAACCAGGAGGAGAGGGGGCCGTCTGGGCACACTGGACCCCTGAACTCTCCCGCCATCTTTGAGGGTTGGACCTTGCCCGCGTTTTGACCGGTCTTCTCTCTCCCCGGACTGCTTGGGGTGGTGGGGCGCCGGAGGTGACGGAGATGCTGTATTTATTGATCTTAGACTTTTCGGATACTCGCCAGGATCTGGTGCCGTAGAGACCTAGAAGCTTATGCAGAGTCTATAGAGTTAGGGTTCTGGATCATTCTGTGACTCTAGTTTTTAATTTCTGGATTTAATTTTAATATCGGCAGAGAAGTTGCGGTGGATTTGCACTCTGCGCCAAAGGGAGACCCCACTTAGTTTTGTCTATCCCCATCCCCCTTTACCCTAAGCCCCTCCCCCGTTTTTATAATGAGGGGGCGGGGTCACTCTGGATACCTCTGTTAACACATTTGCACCGCTTTTAGGTTTTAGCCCCTCCCCCAGATGATCGTGTTTTAGAAGCTTCTTGGTTTTTAATGTTCTTCCACGATCGCGATTTTTAAAAATACCAAAAAAAAAATTGTGAAAAAAGGAGGAAAAAATCCTATAATAATAATAATAATAACGATAATAATTATTAAAGGGGGCAAAAAAAGAGAGAGGTTTTACGTTGTGAAGAGGGATCTGGGATGTCGTGAAGGGGCGCGAGAGAGGACGACCGTGGCTACAAGGAGCAAGATGCCGGCAAGTAAAGGGATGATGGGAAACCGCGTGGAAACTTCCGGAAAGGACTTGAATGGGACATCGCTGCTAATCTCTATTCCAAGTCACTTTAATGTCTTTTATAGGACGGGACGGCTCCTCCCCCTGCGCTACAATGTAGCACAGCCTGACGGGTTTCTACGCCTCTCCCATAGATCTATGAATATATATTTTGTTTTTACTTTCAGGTTGCACAATAGAAATCGAAATTCTCTCTGTTTTTGTTTTTTTTTTCCCTTCGTCCGAGACACTAACCGTAAAAACTACCGGCATGTGACGTCGTGATGTCCCAATACCTGCGTGTGTGTGTGTGCTTCCCGCCGTTTTCTGTCCTCCGCTCCTAGTGCCTTACAAACTGCTGAACGTCTGGTCCTTGTTGTTTCTCTGACATCGCCCCCCCCCCCTTCCAGTTAGATTGGTTGTCGGTGAGTCACCCTCTCCCCCCACCCCGGTGCTGATGACGCTTCACACACCCGCCATCTTTTTTTTTTTTCGGAGGGGAGGGGGGTGACATCCGCGTCTATGAGTCCAGTATTAGTCGCGCTCACACACTGTGGGGGGGGAAAGAGTAAAACCTGTAATAATCTCCGTTGTATGGCTTTCTGTTTAACCCCTTAACAGTGGGGAGGAGGGGCGATCCGGTGGGTGCTATCCTGCCACGTTTTTTTTTTTTTTTTTTTTTTCTTTTAGGGTTTTATTTTTTAAAGAGAGAAATCCCAAGTGTGGGGCATGGCGATGTGGAGGAGCGAGACTAAAAGGGAATAAAAGACTTGTAATTTGTGACCTTTGTCATTTTGTTTTTTTAAATGAGTTTTTGGATGATTTACATGGAGGCCATAAAAGTCATAGAGGTCCATGTGAGGGAGGGAGAGACCACCACAGAACAGCACACTCCTCATACCAAAGGTCCAGGTCTTAAAGGGGATGTGCATCAGGTGCAGTATGTCCTTCTCACAAGTACAGAAGCTCTGAGCAGTCTCTCTGTTTGCGTCTCATAGGCATTTCAGGAACACTTGTTGGCAAAATCTTCTCCTTTTGGCCTGACCTTCCCAGGTAAAAAACTTCATGTTCAGAGGACCTTAAAGGGAAAATCTTCTCTTTTTGGTCTGACTTTTCTAGATGGGAAACTTCAGGTTCAGAGGACCTTAAAGGGAAAATCTTCTCTTTTTGGTCTGACTTTTCTAGACTCAGGGGCCTTTAAAAGAAAATCTTTTCCTGTTTTGATCATAACAGACTAGAAACATGACATGTCTGTCTGGTAGAGCCCAGCGGCACTGACAGGAGGCTGGGACTTGGTCCTGAGAACTTCTTAGCTTGTCTCTCTCCGTCTGTATGCGGGAAGCCAGGGCAGGTGGTGGTAGATAGGGCAGATGGTGGTGTACCTCTTCATCTCTTGTCACAGGGCCTGAGTATGTGTCACTCCCTGGGTACCGGACACACATGTTAAAGTGGAGCAGTGTAGGTTCAGGTGGAGTATGAGACGTCCAGCTTAGAGGACAAATAGAAAAAACAGGCAGGGGAATGGAGGAAAATAATAAACCATGTTACCATAGTCGTCCTGGTTCCTCATAGTGCCGCTCTGGGGTTAGTTCCCAGCTGCTGGTGATCTGCATCATCACATGATTTGCCTGCTCAGCCAGTCAGTGACTGGGGCAGGTCACCTCTCCACTGGACTTGACTTAGACTTGATAGACAGTGGGCTACCTTAGGGGGGACCTATCCAGACTTCTGGGTTTCAGCCGGAGTGGTGATAAACTTACTGTTGTAGTACCTCCTGCAGACTGTTACTTTGCCTCTGTGGCACCTCCTGCAGACTATTGCAGCGCCTCCTGCCTGGTAATAATAGTGAGACATCTAGTGGTGGGAGGGCAGTACTACAGCCTTTAGTCCTCAGAATACAGAGCCTATGGTATTTTGGGACATTACATGTACACAGGATATGGAGAAGACTTTACTCATCAGTGAAGCTGAGCTACCAGAGATGAGCCCCAGACTGGTGTAATCCCACCCATTTTCAGCTTATCAAGGGTCTACTCTTATTGGTTAAAAGAAACATGTGACCAAAGCATCTTTCTTTCATATATGTGACCACTGGGTGTGGCAAAGACACAGCAGTAAGGCTAACCCCTGTACAGCGACCATAGCCAAACTCTGTATGTATCCGCCTCATGGATAGTCATCCCGTGCTGGAGTGATGTCACTACAGAGCGCTGCCTCTATAGTAATTGGGGTGCAGCGGATCTCTGCTTTAGTCCCGCCCCCAGGGCACCAAACCACATCATTTACATATTTAATAAAACTGAGGATGAAGGTAAGAAAACTCATGATTCCTAGAGCCCTGGTTCTACGGGAACATAACCGTGGGGTAGTGGCTTGTTGCTGATGGTTTCCCAATAGGATATTCCTCAGCCACATAAGTAATCCGGAATACAGGTAAGAAAATAACAAACATCTACACTACAATAACCCCCAACATCAACCCCTGGGTCTTATCCAGCGTTAGAGAAACATGGCCGCTTCCTCCCAGAGACAGCGCCGCTCTTGTCTCCAGGTCAGGTGGGGTTTACATTTAAGCTCCATTCACTTCAATAGGACCAAGCTACAAAACCTGGAGCCAGGAGGGTTTCCTGTCCGGGAGCTGGTACTTAAAAATGCCCGGAGGAGATTGGATAATGAGTTCAGTTCTGTAAGATGACAGCGGAAAGGGGGGCGATAGAATCCATGATACTGAGAGAGGGGGGGGGGACAGTCCATGATATTGAGAAGAGGGGGGGCAGGGGAGTCCATGATACTGAGAGGGGGGGAGCGGGACAGTCCATGATACTGAGAAGAGGGGGGGCAGGGGAGTCCATGATACTGAGAGGGGGGGGGCGGGACAGTCCATGATACTGAGAAGAGGGGGGGGCGGGACAGTCCATGATACTGAGAAGAGGGGGGGCAGGGGAGTCCATGATACTGAGAAGAGGGGGGGCAGGGGAGTCCATGATACTGAGAGAGGGGGGGGGCAGGGGAGTCCATGATACTGAGAGGGGGGGCGGGATAGTCCATGATACTGAGAAGAGGGGGGGGGGCAGGGGAGTCCATGATACTGAGAGGTGGGGGTGGGACAGTCCATGATACTGAGAGGGGGGGGGCAGGGGAGTCCATGATACTGAGAAGAGGAGGGGGGGGGTGGAATCCATGATACTGAGAGGGGGGGGCGGCGGTGGAGTCCATGATACTGAGAGGGGGGGCGGCGGTGGAGTCCATGATACTGAGAGGGGGGGGCGGTGGAATCCATGATACTGAGAGGGGGGGGCGGTGGAATCCATGATACTGAGAGGGGGGGCGGCGGTGGAGTCCATGATACTGAGAGGGGGGGCGGCGGTGGAGTCCATGATACTGAGAGGGGGGGGCGGTGGAATCCATGATACTGAGAGGGGGGGCGGTGGAATCCATGATACTGAGAGGGGGGGGGCGGTGGAATCCATGATACTGAGAGGGGGGGGGGGGCGGGGGAGTCCATGATATTGAGAGGGGGGGGGGCGGGGGAGTCCATGATATTGAGAGGGGGGGGGGCGGTGGAATCCATGATACTGAGAGGGGGGGGGGGCGGTGGAATCCATGATACTGAGAGGGGGGGGCGGTGGAATCCATGATATTGAGAGGGGGGGGTGCGGTGGAGTCCATGATATTGAGAGGGGGGGGGCGGGGGAGTCCGTAATACTGAGAGGGGGGGGGGCGGTGGAGTCCATGATACCAAGAGGGGGGGGGGGGGCGGTGGAATCCATGATACTGAGAGAGGGGGGCGGTGGAATCCATGATATTGAGAGGGGGAGCGGCGGAGTCCATGATACAGAGAGAGGGGGGGGCGGTGGAATCCATGATACTGAGAGGGGGGGGGGGCGGGGGAGTCCATAATACTGTGAGAAGGGGGGGGTGGAGTCCATGATACCGAGAAGGGGGGGCGGTGGAGTCCATGATACCGAGAGGGGGGGGCGGTGGAGTCCATGATACTGAGAGGGGGGGGGCGGTGGAATCCATGATACTGAGAGAGGGGGGGCGGGGGAGTCCATAATACTGTGAGAAGGGGGGGTGGAGTCCATGATACCGAGAAGGGGGGGGCGGTGGAGTCCATGATACCGAGAGGGGGGGGCGGTGGAGTCCATGATACCGAGAGGGGGGGGCGGTGGAGTCCATGATACTGAGAGGGGGGGGCGGTGGAATCCATGATACTGAGAGAGGGGGGGGGGGCGGTGGAATCCATGATACTGAGAGAGGGGGGGGGGGCGGTGGAATCCATGATACTGAGAGAGGGGGGGGGGGGCGGTGGAATCCATGATACTGAGAGGGGGGGGGCGGTGGAGTCCATGATATTGAGAGGGGGGGCGGTGGAGTCCATGATATTGAGAGGGGGGGGGGGCGGGGGAGTCCGTAATACTGAGAGGGGGGGGGGCGGTGGAGTCCATGATACCGAGAAGGGGGGGGGGCGGTGGAATCCATGATACTGAGAGAGGGGGGGGGCGGTGGAATCCATGATACCGAGGGGGGGGGGGCGGTGGAGTCCATGATACTGAGATAGGGGGGGGGGGTGGAGTCCATGATACTGAGAGAGGGGGGGGGCCGGGGAGTCCATGATACTGAGAGAGAGGGGGGGGCGGTGGAATCCATGATACCGAGGGGGGGGGGGGGTCGGTGGAGTCCATGATACTGAGAGGGGGGGGGCGGGGGAGTCCATGATACCGAGAGAGGGGGGGCGGTGGAGTCCATGATACCGAGAGGGGGGGGGGGGCGGTGGAGTCCATGATACTGAGAGGGGGGGGTTGGTGGAGTCCATGATTCCGAGGGGGGGGGGGCGGTGGAGTCCATGATACTGAGAGAGGGGGGGCGGCGGTGGAGTCCATGATACTGAGAGAGGGGGGGGCGGTGGAGTCCATGATACTGAGAGAGGGGGGGCGGTGGAGTCCATGATACCGAGAGAAGGGGGGCGGTGGAATCCATGATACTGAGGGGGGGGGGCGGTGGAATCCATGATACTGAGAGGGGGGCGGTGGAATCCGTGATACTGGGGGGGGGGGGCGGTGGAGTCCATGATACTGTGAGGGGGGGGGCAGTGGAATCCATGATACTGAGAGAGGGGGGGGGGGTGGAATCCATGATACTGTGAGGGGGGGGCGGTGGAGTCCATGATACCGAGAAGGGGGGGGCGGTGGAGTCCATGATACCGAGAGGGGGGGGGGCGGTGGAGTCCATGATACTGAGAGGGGGGGGCGGTGGAGTCCATGATACTGTGAGGGGGGGGCGGTGGAGTCCATGATACTAGGGGGGGGGCCGTGGAGTCCATGATACTGTGAGGGGGGGGGCGGTGGAATCCATGATACTGAGAGGGGGGGGGGGGCAGTGGAATTCATGATACTGGGGGGGGGGGCGGTGGAATCCATGATACTAGGGGGGGGGCGGTGGAGTCCATGATACCGAGAGAAGGGGGGCGGTGGAATCCATGATACTGAGGGGGGGGGCGGTGGAATCCATGATACTGAGGGGGGGGGGCGGTGGAGTCCATGATACTGAGAGAGGGGGGGGGCAGTGGAATCTATGATACTAGGGGGGGGGCCGTGGAGTCCATGATACCGAGGGGGGGGGGGGCGGTGGAGTCCATGATACTGAGAGAGGGGGGGGCGGTGGAGTCCATGATACTGAGAGAGGGGGGGGCGGTGGAGTCCATGATACCGAGAGAAGGGGGGCGGTGGAATCCATGATACTGAGGGGGGGGGGGGGCGGTGGAATCCATGATACTGAGAGGGGGGCGGTGGAATCCATGATACTGGGGGGGGGGGGGGCGGTGGAGTCCATGATACCGAGAAGGGGGGGGCGGTGGAGTCCATGATACCGAGAGGGGGGGGGGGCGGTGGAGTCCATGATACTGAGAGGGGGGGGCGGTGGAGTCCATGATACTGTGAGGGGGGGGGGCGGTGGAGTCCATGATACTGAGAGAGAGGGGGGCCGTGGAATCCATGATACTAGGGGGGGGGGGCATGGAGTCCATGATACTGTGAGGGGGGGGGGCGGTGGAGTCCATGATACCGAGAGAAGGGGGGCGGTGGAATCCATGATACTGAGAGGGGGGGGCCGTGGAATTCATGATACTGAGGGGGGGGGGCGGTGGAATCCATGATACTAGGGGGGGGGGGGCGGTGGAGTCCATGATACCGAGAGAAGGGGGGCGGTGAAATCCATGATACTGAGGGGGGGGGGGCGGTGGAATCCATGATACTGAGGGGGGGGGGGCGGTGGAGTCCATGATACTGAGAGAGGGGGGGCGGTGGAGTCCATGATACCGAGAGGGGGGGGGCAGTGGAATCCATGATACTAGGGGGGGGGGGCGGTGGAGTCCATGATACTGAGAGGGGGGGGGGGGCAGTGGAATCCATGATACTGAGAGGGGGGGGCGGTGGAGTCCATGATACTGAGAGAGAGGGGGGCCGTGGAATCCATGATACTAGGGGGGGGGGGCATGGAGTCCATGATACTGTGAGGGGGGGGGCGGTGGAGTCCATGATACCGAGAGAAGGGGGGCGGTGGAATCCATGATACTGAGAGGGGGGGGCAGTGGAATTCATGATACTGAGGGGGGGGGCGGTGGAATCCATGATACTAGGGGGGGGGGCGGTGGAGTCCATGATACCGAGAGAAGGGGGGCGGTGAAATCCATGATACTGAGGGGGGGGGGGGCGGTGGAATCCATGATACTGAGGGGGGGGGGCGGTGGAGTCCATGATACTGAGAGAGGGGGGGGCAGTGGAATCCATGATACTAGGGGGGGGGGGCCGTGGAGTCCATGATACTGAGGGGGGGGGGCGGTGGAATCCATGATACTGAGAGGGGGGGGGCAGTGGAATCCATGATACTAGGGGGGGGGGGGCGGTGGAGTCCATGATACTGAGAGGGGGGGGGGGCAGTGGAATCCATGATACTGAGAGGGGGGGGCGGTGGAGTCCATGATACTGAGAGGGGGGGGCAGTGGAATTCATGATACTGAGAGGGGGGGGCGGTGGAATCCATGATACTGAGAGGGGGGTCGGTGGAGTCCATGATACTGAGAAGGGGGGGGGGTGAAATCCATGATACCGAGGGGGGGGGGGGTCGGTGGAGTCCATGATACTGAGGGGGGGGGCGGTGGAGTCCATGATACTGAGAGAGGGGGGGCGGTGGAGTCCATGATACCGAGAGGGGGGGGGGGGCGGTGGAATCCATGATACTGAGGGGGGGGGGGCGGTGGAATCCATGATACTAGGGGGGGGGGCGGTGGAGTCCATGATACTGTGAGGGGGGGCAGTGGAATCCATGATACTGAGAGGGGGGGGCGGTGGAGTCCATGATACTGAGAGAGGGGGGGGCGGTGGAATCCATGATACTGAGAGGGGGGGGGCGGGGGAGTCCATGATACTGAGAGAGGGGGGGGCGGTGGAGTCCATGATACTGAGAGGGGGGGGGGGGGTGGAATCCATGATACTGAGGGGGGGGGGGGGGGGGCAGTGGAATCCATGATACTGAGAGGGCGGCGGTGGAATCCATGATACTGAGAGGGGGGGGGGCCGTGGATTTAGATCTGAACCTAAAATTATCGCTAATCGTTCGCTGTAATTCCACGTTCGTTTGCTCAAGTTCCGCATTTTTTCACTAATCGTTCAGTGTAATAGCGCATTGCCCATTGTTTTCCTGAGATAACATTCTGTGTAATATGGTGAATCATTTCAGGTTAACGATAAACAATCTCAT
Organism: Dendropsophus ebraccatus; assembly: GCF_027789765.1. Classification (NCBI taxonomy): domain Eukaryota; kingdom Metazoa; phylum Chordata; class Amphibia; order Anura; family Hylidae; genus Dendropsophus; species Dendropsophus ebraccatus. The sequence continues at coordinate 4,668,222 of NC_091454.1, read as the reverse complement.
TTGCAATCGTTTATCGTTAGTCGTTAAAATCGCTCCGTGTAATAGGACCCTAAGACCCTGGTCCTCTGGATCTCCATCACCACGTCTGATCCCCCAGCCCTCTGCACTATATTAACTCTCACTATTATATTACATGATGCCGCACACACTATACAGACACTACCATTCTGTGAAAGGCTTGTCATGTGTCATCTCTCATATGTGTCATGTCATGTGTCATCTCTCATATGTGTCATGTGTCATCTCTCATATGTGTCATGTCATGTGTCATCTCTCATATGTGTCATGTCATGTGTCATCTCTCATATGTGTCATGTGTCATCTCTCATATGTGTCATGTGATGTGTCATCTCTCATATGTGTCATGTGTCATCTCTCATGTGTTATCTCTCATATGTGTCATCTCTCATGTGTCCTCTCATATGTGTCATCTCTCATATGTGTCATGTGTCATCTCTCATGTGTGTTATCTCTCGTGTGTCATCTCTCATGTGTGTCATGTGTCATCTCTCATATGTCATGTGTCATCTCTCATGTGTCATGTGTCCTCTCTCATATGTGTCCTCTCATATGTGTCATATGTCATCTCTCATGTGTCATTTCATCTGTCATCTCTCATGTGTGCCATGTGTCATCTCTCATGTGTGTCATCTCTCATGTGTCATCTCTCATATGTGTCATGTGTCATTTCATGTGTCATCTCTCATGTGTGTCATGTGTCATCTCTCATGTGTGTCATCTCTCATATGTGTCATCTCTCATGTGTCATGTCATGTGTCATCTCTCATGTGTGTCATCTCTCATATGTTTCATCTCTTATGTGTCATGTCATGTGTCATTTCTCATGTGTCATATGTCATCTCTCATATGTGTCATCTCTCATATGTGTCATCTCTCATGTGTAATGTCATGTGTTATCTCTCATGTGTCATATGTCATCTCTCATATGTGTCATCTCTCATATGTGTCATCTCTCATATGTGTCATCTCTCATATGTGTCATGTGTCTTGGCTCCTGTTCACCCTGAAATCTACAGAAATGTTATGTGTGAATCCATCGATTGTTGTAATCTCCTCCTTCTCCTGCAGATGGCGCCGTGTTATTACAATCTGACAGCTCCGCACTGTATAGAATATACGCCTGCATCTCCCTTCCTGTTATTATTGGTATATCCCACCTGTATGTTCTCCCGTGGCCCCTGTATCCCAGCTGTATGTTCCGTTCTGGCGTTGCCCCTCTCCCCCATGGCCCCTGTATCCTGGCTGTATGTTCCGTTCTGGTGTCACCCCGCTCCCCCGGGCCCCTGTATCCCAGCTGTATGTTCCCTCCCCCATGGCCCCTGTATCCTGGCTGTACGTTCCGTCCTGGTGCAGCATCAGCCCCCATGGCCCCTGTATCCTGGCTGTACGTTCCGTCCTGGTGCAGCATCAGCCCCCGTGGCCCCTGTATCCTGCCTGTACGTTCCGTCCTGGTGCAGCATCAGCCCCCGTGGCCCCTGTATCCTGGCTGTACGTTCCGTCCTGGTGCAGCATCAGCCCCCGTGGCCCCTGTATCCTGGCTGTACGTTCCGTCCTGGTGCAGCATCAGCCCCCGTGGCCCCTGTATCCTGGCTGTACGTTCCGTCCTGGTGCAGCATCAGCCCCCATGGCCCCTGTATCCTGGCTGTACGTTTCGTCCTGTTGCAGCATCCGCTCCCATGGCCCCTGTATCCTGGCTGTACGTTCCGTCCTGGTGCAGCATCAGCCCCCATGGCCCCTGTATCCTGGCTGTACGTTCCGTCCTGGTGCAGCATCAGCCCCCATGGCCCCTGTATCCTGGCTGTACGTTTCGTCCTGTTGCAGCATCCGCTCCCATGGCCCCTGTATCCTGGCTGTACGTTCCGTCCTGGTGCAGCATCAGCCCCCATGGCCCCTGTATCCTGGCTGTACGTTCCGTCCTGGTGCAGCATCAGCCCCCATGGCCCCTGTATCCTGGCTGTACGTTCCGTCCTGTTGCAGCATCCGCTCCCATGGCCCCTGTATCCTGGCTGTACGTTCCGTCCTGGTGCAGCATCAGCCCCCATGGCCCCTGTATCCTGGCTGTACGTTCCGTCCTGGTGCAGCATCAGCCCCCATGGCCCCTGTATCCTGGCTGTACGTTCCGTCCTGGTGCAGCATCCGCTCCCGTGGCCCCTGTATCCTGGCTGTACGTTCCATCCTGGTGCAGCGCTGGCCCTGTGGCCCCTGTATCGCACCCATTGTGCTTCGGGGCCGTGCCGTTTCATACAGACGCCATTGGGGAGAATCATCCACATTCATGAGCGCTTTCCTGCTCCGGACGTGATCAGAATTTTAATGGATTTTCTTTGAGCGAACACAACAATAATCCTGCAGATTGTTCATCATCTGCAAACGGCGGCTGCAGATCAGCGGCTCCCAGAGAGGACAGGCTGCGCTGATACACTGTAACAAACTCTCTGCTCTCTATCCTCACACATACGGACAACTATCACACCTGCCTGACTACAAGGGGGCGGGTGTAGTCTGTAACCATGGATACACATAGATCAGCGGCTCCCCAGAATACGGGCTGCACCGCTACACTGTAACAAACCCTCTGCTCTCTATCCTCACATATACTGACAAATATCACACCTGCCTGACTACAAGGGGGTGGGTGTAGTCTGTAACCATGGAAACACATGGATCTACAGAGTAGCTGTGAACAATCCCTGATACAATTCACCTGTGACAGGTCGGGATGTAAATAATGGATGACAGAGTTACGGCTGGAGACACATGACTCGGGTCTCACCTTCCCCGACGGTCAGGATCATGAATATTTCAGGCTCAGCCGGCCGGGTAATCTAATACATGGCCATAATGAAACATTAACAGAGTGGCTGGGGGAGGGGAGCGCACACCTGACTCTGCTACACCGAAACTTTTTATCCCTCTGGTAGGAGAATGGCCGAGAAATGGTACAAAGTACTGATCCGGGACTCCTACCCCCACTGATCAGGGACTACTACCCCCAGCATAGTGTAACATTGTATATACTGACTCATACTATGCGGCCCCCCACTGATCAGGAACTACTACCCCCAGCATAGTGTGACATTGTGTACAAAGTATAATTGGGGTCACAAAAAATGAGGGATCATGTGGGTCTGTAGGTGAAAAGATGCACATGCTATGTATGGCCTTATAAACACGAGGAGGAGGAAAACAAAAGGGCAGAAATTAAGATTATTAATGCCATGAGGCTCTTGAGCAATTTCTCCAACCTTGGTCTAGAGAAAGGAGAAGAAGGAAGATGGATCCTGGCAGTGTGGGAACAATGCGGCAGTATACTCGAGTCTGCTTGTATCGCATTCCCTCTCGCAGAGACTCCTGGGATTCTGGATCTTGGAAGAGGCCTCAGGAGACTTGGGAAAGGTAGAAAAACTCCAGCTACATGGCTGACAAGAACTGAGCCAACACATGAGCACTGACCACAGACCAGGCCCTGCCCAGCCAACACATGAGCACTGACCACAGACCAGGCCCTGCCCAGCCAACACATGAGCACTGACCACAGACCAGGCCCTGCCCAGCCAACACATGAGCACTGACCACAGACCAGGCCCTGCCCAGCCAACACATGAGCACTGACCACAGACCAGGCCCTGCCCAGCCAACACATGAGCACTGACCACAGACCAGGCCCTGCCCTGCCCAGCCAACACATGAGCACTGACCACAGACCAGGCCGTGCCCAGCCAACACATGAGCACTGACCACAGACCAGGCCCTGCCCAGCCAACACATGAGCACTGACCACAGACCAGGCCCTGCCCTGCCCAGCCAACACATGAGCACTGACCACAGACCAGGCCGTGCCCAGCCAACACATGAGCACTGACCACAGACCAGGCCCTGCCCAGCCAACACATGAGCACTGACCACAGACCAGGCCCTGCCCTGCCCAGCCAACACATGAGCACTGACCACAGACCAGGCCGTGCCCAGCCAACACATGAGCACTGACCACAGACCAGGCCCTGCCCTGCCCAGCCAACACATGACCACTGACCACAGACCAGGCCCTGCCCAGCCAACACATGAGCACTGACCACAGACCAGGCCCTGAACCCTGCCCAGCCAACACATGATCACTGACCACAGACCAGGCCCTGCCCTGCCAACACATGAGCACTGACCACAGACCAGGCCCTGCCCTGCCAACACATGAGCACTGACCACAGACCAGGCCCTGCCCAGCCAACACATGATCACTGACCACAGACCAGGCCCTGCCCAGCCAACACATGAGCACTGACCACAGACCAGGCCCTGCCCTGCCCAGCCAACACATGATCACTGACCACAGACCAGGCCCTGCCCAGCCAACACATGAGCACTGACCACAGACCAGGCCCTGCCCTGCCAACACATGAGCACTGACCACAGACCAGGCCGTGCCCAGCCAACACATGAGCACTGACCACAGACCAGGCCGTGCCCAGCCAACACATGATCACTGACCACAGACCAGGCCGTGCCCAGCCAACACATGAGCACTGACCACAGACCAGGCCCTGCCCTGCCCAGCCAACACATGATCACTGACCACAGACCAGGCCGTGCCCAGCCAACACATGAGCACTGACCACAGACCAGGCCCTGCCCAGCCAACACATGAGCAGTGACCACAGACCAGGCCCTGCCCTGCCCAGCCAACACATGATCACTGACCACAGACCAGGCCCTGCCCAGCCAACACATGAGCACTGACCACAGACCAGGCCCTGCCCAGCCAACACATGAGCACTGACCACAGACCAGGCCCTGCCCAGCCAACACATGAGCACTGACCACAGACCAGGCCCTGCCCAGCCAACACATGATCACTGACCACAGACCAGGCCCTGAACCCTGCCCAGCCAACACATGATCACTGACCACAGACCAGGCCCTGCCCTGCCAACACATGAGCACTGACCACAGACCAGGCCCTGCCCAGCCAACACATGATCACTGACCACAGACCAGGCCGTGCCCAGCCAACACATGAGCACTGACCACAGACCAGGCCCTGCCCAGCCAACACATGAGCACTGACCACAGACCAGGCCCTGAGCCCTGCCCTGCCAACACATGATCACTGACCACAGACCAGGCCCTGCCCTGCCAACACATGAGCACTGACCACAGACCAGGCCCTGAGCCCTGCCCTGCCAACACATGAGCACTGACCACAGACCAGGCCCTGCCCAGCCAACACATGAGCACTGACCACAGACCAGGCCGTGCCCAGCCAACACATGATCACTGACCACAGACCAGGCCCTGCCCAGCCAACACATGATCACTGACCACAGACCAGGCCCTGCCCTGCCAACACATGATCACTGACCACAGACCAGGCCCTGCCCTGCCAACACATGAGCACTGACCACAGACCAGGCCCTGAGCCCTGCCCTGCCAACACATGAGCACTGACCACAGACCAGGCCCTGCCCAGCCAACACATGAGCACTGACCACAGACCAGGCCGTGCCCAGCCAACACATGATCACTGACCACAGACCAGGCCCTGCCCAGCCAACACATGAGCACTGACCACAGACCAGGCCCTGCCCTGCCCAGCCAACACATGATCACTGACCACAGACCAGGCCCTGAACCCTGCCCAGCCAACACATGATCACTGACCACAGACCAGGCCCTGCCCTGCCAACACATGAGCACTGACCACAGACCAGGCCCTGCCCTGCCAACACATGAGCACTAACCACAGACCAGGCCCTGCCCAGCCAACACATGAGCACTGACCACAGACCAGGCCCTGCCCTGCCCAGCCAACACATGAGCACTGACCACAGACCAGGCCGTGCCCTGCCAACACATGAGCACTGACCACAGACCAGGCCCTGCCCTGCCAACACATGAGCACTGACCACAGACCAGGCCCTGCCCTGCCAACACATAAGCACTGACCACAGACCAGGCCCTGCCCAGCCAACACATGATCACTGACCACAGACCAGGCCCTGCCCTGCCCAGCCAACACATGATCACTGACCACAGACCAGGCCGTGCCCTGCCAACACATGAGCACTGACCACAGACCAGGCCCTGCCCTGCCAACACATGAGCACTGACCACAGACCAGGCCCTGCCCTGCCAACACATAAGCACTGACCACAGACCAGGCCCTGCCCAGCCAACACATGAGCACTGACCACAGACCAGGCCCTGTCCAGCCAACACCTGAGCACTGACCACAGACCAGGCCGTGCCCAGCCAACACATGAGCACTGACCACAGACCAGGCCCTGCCCAGCCAACACATGATCACTGACCACAGACCAGGCCCTGCCCAGCCAACACATGAGCACTGACCACAGACCAGGCCCTGCCCAGCCAACACATGAGCACTGACCACAGACCAGGCCCTGCCCAGCCAACACATGCACTGACCACAGACCAGGCCGTGCCCAGCCAACACATGAGCACTGACCACAGACCAGGCCGTGCCCAGCCAACACATGAGCACTGACCACAGACCAGGCCCTGCCCAGCCAACACATGAGCACTGACCACAGACCAGGCCGTGCCCAGCCAACACATGAGCACTGACCACAGACCAGGCCCTGCCCAGCCAACACATGGGCACTGACCACAGACCAGGCCCTGCCCAGCCAACACATGATCACTGACCACAGACCAGGCCCTGCCCAGCCAACACATGAGCACTGACTAGGCCCAATAGCAGAGAGTGCTCCCATTGGTGGAGAGACATGAGGGATCACACTAGGAAAGATTCTTACTGGTTTAGAAGGGGCTGTGACCAGGCATCCTGACTCTCATACCTGTTTAACCCTTCTGTATGCTGTTAAATGCTGTGACAGGTGAATTAGCAGCACTTACATAGTATACACAGAACCCAAACCTAATACAGAGTGCAAAGCAGAATATTCATCAGCCACCCGACTATAACAGGAGCTGTGAGACCCCGGGACACTGCATTCAGGGGTCCTGTCCTCTGTCCCTTGCTGGAGCTGTATTTCCCCGCTTTGCCGCTAGAGGTCTCCAGTTTTCTTGGAGCTGTAATTCTCACCTTGGCCTCTAGGTGACTCCCGTCCTCCTCCTTCAGCTGTAATTCCCGTCTTGGCCGGTAGATGTCCCCCGCGGCTCCTCACTCTCCGCTTTGTCTTATCCCGCCTCCCCTGTCTGCAGTACCGCTGCCGTCCGCCAGGCGCCCCCCTCTTACCCCCGGGGACCCGAGCAGCGGACAGAGGGGAAGCGGCTGCGGCAGCGGCTCGGTGTGCAGCAGGGCCGATCCCGGGATGCTGCCGCCCTCTCCTCCCCGGTAACCGCAGCGCTGGAGCCATGGAGCGGGGACTGCGAGGAGCTGCGGCCGCCTGCACCGTCCTCATCCTGGGGATCGGGCTGCAGCTGCACCGGGGGGCGGCGGACGGTAAGTGCAGAAGGCTGGAGGGGAGGGGGGGCTGCGGGGGGAGAAGGGACCCCGATAATCTGCCCCAACGTCTGATCCCCCCCAAATATCTGCCCCAATGTCTGATCCCCCCCATATATCTGCCCCAATGTCTGATCCCCCCCCATATATCTGCCCCAACGTCTGATCCCCCCATATATCTGCCCCAACGTCTGATCCCCCCCATATATCTGCCCCAACGTCTGATCCCCCCCATATATCTGCCCCAATGTCTGATCCCCCCATATATCTGCCCCAATGTCTGATCCCCCCCAAATATCTGCCCCAATGTCTGATCCCCCCCATATATCTGCCCCAATGTCTGATCCCCCCCATATATCTGCCCCAACGTCTGATCCCCCCATATATCTGCCCCAATGTCTGATCTCCCCCATATATCTGCCCCAATGTCTGATCCCCCCCATATATCTGCCCCAATGTCTGATCCCCCCCATATATCTGCCCCAATGTCTGATCCCCCCCATATATCTGCCCCAATGTCTGATCCCCCCCAAATATCTGCCCCAATGTCTGATCCCCAATGTCTAATCCCCCCATATATCTGCCCCAATGTCTGATCCCCCCATATATCTGCCCCAATGTCTGATCCCCCCATATATCTGCCCCAGTGTCTGATCCCCCCCCAAATATCTGCCCCAATGTCTGATCCCCCCCATATATCTGCCCCAATGTCTGATCCCCCCCATATATCTGCCCCAACGTCTGATCCCCCCATATATCTGCCCCAATGTCTGATCTCCCCCATATATCTGCCCCAATGTCTGATCCCCCCCATATATCTGCCCCAACGTCTGATCCCCCCATATATCTGCCCCAACGTCTGATCCCCCCATATATCTGCCCCAACGTCTGATCCCCCCCATATATCTGCCCCAACGTCTGATCCCCCCCATATATCTGCCCCAACGTCTGATCCCCCCATATATCTGCCCCAATGTCTGATCCCCCCATATATCTGCCCCAATGTCTGATCCCCCCATATATCTGCCCCAGCGTCTGATCCCCCCCCATATATCTGCCCCAATGTCTGATCCCCCCCCATATATCTGCCCCAATGTCTGATCCCCCCCATATATCTGCCCCAATGTCTGATCCCCCCATATATCTGCCGCAGTGTCTGATCCCTCCCCTCCTCCCGTGTATCTGCCCCAATGTCTGATCCCCCCCATATATCTGCCCCAGTGTCTGATTCCCCCATATATCTGCCCCAGTGTCTGATCCCCCCATATATCTGCCCCAACATCTGATCCCCCCATATATCTGCCCCAATGTCTGATCCCCCCATATATCTGCCGCAGTGTCTGATCCCTCCCCTCCTCCCGTGTATCGGCCCCAATGTCTGATCCCCCCCCATATATCTGCCCCAATGTCTGATCCCCCCCCATATATCTGCCCCAATGTCTGATCCCCCCCATATATCTGCCCCAATGTCTGATCTCCCCCATATATCTGCCCCAGTGTCGGATCCCCCCATATATCTGCCCCAGTGTCGGATCCCCCCATATATCTGCCCCAATGTCTGATCCCCCCCCATATATCTGCCCCAATGTCTGATCCCCCCCATATATCTGCCCCAATGTCTGATCCCCCCCATATATCTGCCCCAATGTCTGATCCCCCCCATATATCTGCCCCAATGTCTGATCCCCCCCATATATCTGCCCCAATGTCTGATCTCCCCCATATATCTGCCCCAATGTCTGATCTCCCCCATATATCTGCCCCAGTGTCTGATCCCCCCATATATCTGCCCCAATGTCTGATCTCCCCCATATATCTGCCCCAGTGTCTGATCTCCCCCATATATCTGCCCCAGTGTCTGATCCCCCCATATATCTGCCCCAATGTCTGATCCCCCCATATATCTGCCCCAATGTCTGATCTCCCCCATATATCTGCCCCAACGTCTGATCTCCCCCATATATCTGCCCCAACGTCTGATCTCCCCCATATATCTGCCCCAATGTCTGATCCCCCCCATATATCTGCCCCAGTGTCTGATCCCTCCCCCCCTCCCGTATATCTGCCCCAATGATGAAGCTGATGGTCCGTGGGCATTCACGGTGGCTCAGTGGTTAGCATTGTAGCCTTGCAGCGCTGGGGTCCTGGGTTCAAATCCTACTAAGGGCAACAAAAAGAGTTTGTATGTTCTCTCCGTGTTCGGTGGGTTTCCTCCGGTTACTCCGGTTTCCTCCCACACCCAAAAACATCCAGATAGGTGAAGCGCTGCGGAATCTGTGTGCGCTATACAGGTAAAAGCAATAAATAGCATTATCCTTCGGTTGGTGTTTTTGCCCCTGCCCCCCTCCCTCCCCCCGGTGGCTGTCTGTAGTATTACGCTTGTGATCACATGACACCTGATACATAATAATATGTAATAATTTGATACGTGCGTAGAATCTTTTCTGATTATTAATGAATCTGCAGGTTCTGTGTGATGAGGTGACTGATCACATGACCTCAGCACTGCCGCACCTCCCCCATCATAAACACTCGCTGCAATGTACATTATACCATAATAATTGGGCAGAGCGCCCTCCGACTGTCCCGGCATCATCTGAACCAATGGCTGCCGCTGTGTCCCCAAACCATGGTGGTGGTGGGGGGGGGAACTGACATATACATTATTCATCAATCCCCGCCCCCGAGGAGACGGAAATATCTACCCCCCCCATATCACATCTACACATCCCCCCATATCACATCTACACATCCCCCCCATATCACATCTACACATCCCCCCCCCATATCACATCTACACATCCCCCCCATATCACATCTACACCCCCCCCATATACATCTACACATCCCCCCCCATATCACATCTACACATCCCCCCCCCCATATCACATCTACACATCCCCCCCCCATATCACATCTACACATCCCCCCCCCCATATCACATCTACACATCCCCCCCCCCATATCACATCTACACATCCCCCCCATATCACATCTACACCCCCCCCATATACATCTACACATCCCCCCCCATATCACATCTACACATCCCCCCCCCCATATCACATCTACACATCCCCCCCCCCCATATCACATCTACACATCCCCCCCCCATATCACATCTATGCATCCCCCCCCCCATATCACATCTACACATCCCCCCCCCCATATCACATCTACACATCCCCCCCCCATATCACATCTACACATCCCCCCCCCCATATCACATCTACACATCCCCCCCCCCCATATCACATCTACACATCCCCCCCATATCACATCTACACATCCCCCCATATCACATCTACACATCCCCCCATATACATCTACACATCACCCCCATATACATCTACACATCCCCCCCCCATATCACATCTACACATCACCCCCATATACATCTACACATCACCCCCATATCACATCTACACATCCCCCCCATATCACATCTACACATCACCCCCCATATCACATCTACACATCCCCCCCATATACATCTACACATCCCCCCCATATCACATCTACACATCCCCCATATCACATCTACACATCCCCCCCATATACATCTACACATCCCCCCCATATCACATCTACACATCACCCCCCATATCACATCTACACATCCCCCCCATATACATCTACACATCCCCCCCATATCACATCTACACATCTCCCATATCACATCTACACATCCCCCCCATATACATCTACACATCCCCCCCATATACATCTACACATCCCCCCATATCACATCTACACATCCCCCCCATATCACATCTACACATCACCCCCATATACATCTACACATCACCCCCCATATCACATCTACACCCCCCCCCCCCATATCACATCTACACATCCCCCCCCCATATCACATCTACACATCCCCCCCCCATATCACATCTACACATCCCCCCCATATCACATCTACACATCCCCCCCATATACATCTACACATCCCCCCCCCATATCACATCTACACATCCCCCCCCATATCACATCTACACATCACCCCCATATACATCTACACATCCCCCCATATCACATCTACACATCCCCCCCATATCACATCTACACATCACCCCCATATACATCTACACATCACCCCCATATACATCTACACATCACCCCCATATACATCTACACATCACCCCCCATATCACATCTACACATCCCCCCCCATATCACATCTACACATCCCCCCCCATATCACATCTACACATCCCCCCATATCACATCTACACATCCCCCCATATCACATCTACACATCCCCCCATATCACATCTACACATCCCCCCATATACATCTACACATCCCCCCCATATACATCTACACATCCCCCCCCCCATATCACATCTACACATCCCCCCATATCACATCTACACATCCCCCCCATATACATCTACACATCCCCCCCATATCACATCTACACATCCCCCCATATCACATCTACACATCCCCCCATATCACATCTACACATCCCCCCCCATATCACATCTACACATCCCCCCCCATATCACATCTACACATCCCCCCCCATATCACATCTACACAACCCCCCCATATCACATCTACACATCCCCCCCCCCCCCATGGGGGGGATGTGTATGGGGGGATATGAATGTTATATGGGGGGTAGGGGATGTGATGTGTGGTATATGGGGAGGGGGATGTGATGTGTGGTATATGGGGGATATGATGTGTTGTATATGGGGTGGGGGATATGGATGTCATATGGGGGGTGGGGGGATATGGATGTTATATGGGGGGATATGGATGTTATATGGGGGTGGGGGGATATGGATGTTATATGGGGGGATATGGATGTTATATGGGGGTGGGGGGATATGGATGTTATATGGGGGGATATGGATGTTATATGGGGGTGGGGGGATATGGATGTTATATGGGGGGTTGGGGCATGTGATGTGTGGTATATGGGGGTGGGGGGATGTGATGTGTGGTATATGGGGGATATGATGTGTTGTATATGGGGTGGGGGCATATGGATGTTATATGGGGGGTAGGGGGGATGTAATGTGTGGTATATGGGGGATATTATGTGTTGCATATGGGGTGGGGGATATGGATGTCATATGGGGGGTGGGGGGATATGGATGTTATATGGAGGGTGGGGGGATATGGATGTTATATGGGGGAGGGATGTGATGTGTGGTATATGGGGGGGTGGGGGGATGCGATGTGTGGTATATGGAGTAGGGGGATATGGATGTTATAGGGGGGTGGGGGATATGGATGTTATATGGGGGGGTGGGGGATGTGATGTGTGGTATATGGGGGATATGATGTGTGGTATATGGGGGGTGGGGGGATGTTATGTGTGGTATATGGGGGATATGATGTGTTGTATATGGGGTGGGGGATATGGATGTCAAATGGGGGGTGGGAGGATATTATGTGTAGTATATGGGGTAGAAGAGTAATGGATGTTATATGGGGTGGGGGATGTGATGGTGGTATTTGGGGGTGGGAGGATATGATATGTGGTATATGGGGGGATGTGGATGTTATATGGGGGGTGGGAGAATATGATATGTGGTATATGGGGGGATGTGGATGTTATATGGGGGGTGGGAGGATATGATATGTGGTATATGGTGGGATGTGAATGTTATATGGGGGGTGGGAGGATATGATGTGTTGTATATGGGGTGGGGGATATGGATGTTATATGGGGGGTGGGAGGATATGATGTGTGGTATATGGGGGGTGGGGGATGTGATGTGTGGTATATGGGGGGTGGGGGATGTGATGTGTGGTATATGGGGGTTATGATGTGTGGTATATGGGGTAGGGGGATATGGATGTTATATGGGGGGTGGGAGGATATGATGTGTGGTATATGGGGTAGGGGGATATGGATGTTATATGTGGGGTCAGGGGATCTGGATGTTATATGGGGTGGGGGTGAGGAGTGTAGCAGTGAGCGCTCTCCATATCGCACGTGCAATCGGCGTCCTTGTACACGAGCTGCGCGGTGGCTCCAGGGAATCTTCTGACCTGGTGCGGAGCGCCGCGCTGTTCTCTCCGCTCTGTGACTCTTCATACAAAGCGGATGAGACATGGGGATGTGCTTCGGGGGTCTCCCCTCCCCCGTCCTTTGGATCGGGTGGGGGGGCTCATGTTCTGCTGATGGAAACGTCTTTTATTCCTGATAGGAGGAGCGGAAAACGTGGTAAAATGCGTCTACCTGCCGGCTGTCACCATTAAGGAACCCTGACAGCGCCCGGGGATGGGGGTGGGGGGTCATTAGATTACCCCTGCTCCTCCGTATGAGTTTCCCATAGCTGATGTGGCTGGAGTATGAGACGCCATGTTGTTGGTAACGTGTAAAGACGCCGCGCTCTGCCCCTCATCCGTAGACTGTTCCTACATCCCGTGTCCTGTCCCTTTAAGACTCTCGCAGTCGCGTCAATCCGTGCTGTGACATTTCCACATCTTGCCGCCTCCATCACTTCTAATCAGACGCGCTTTGCCGTGAAGCCCGACCGCCATCCGTGAGACGGACGCCGGCGAGAATTAATATCAGGAAACCATCGGAGCGGCGATTTTCACCTTGTAAAACAAAGATGTCGCCTCGTAAATAATCAGACAACGCAAATCTCATCTGCCGAAAATCAAATCGTGAGGAATATATATAGGATTTAAAGGGCCGGTAACACAATCAGATTAAGAGAAATATATAGGATTTAAAGGGCCGGTAAAACAGTCAGATTGGGAGGAATATATAGGATTTAAAGGGACAGTGACAATCAGATCTTGAGGAATATTAGTAGCATTTAAAGGGCCAGTAACATGTCCGCAGTCAATGAAACTGTTTAGAGAAAAGTGACAGAATGTCAGCGGGATCAGGAGGGGAGTCTTCCAGTCGGTACCATGTGCGTCCCCCTCCCCCGCCTTGGTGGTCTTTGTTGCGGACACAATGCTCGCCCCCCCTCTGTAGCAGCTCCCATGAGAAATCCGATTGGAATCCTCAATCCTCTCACCTGCCACCTGTTGCCGCTGGTAACGTAATATCCCGGGCAGCACGAAGAGGTTACGGGGTTAAAATATCTCCCCCACCGCCACACACACACTCTGAAGCGTAACTCTGACCTTGCAGTCCCCCAAACCTCTCCCCAGCGGTGCAAGAGTTAAAGGTTCTCTATGAAGGCTGACAGTCAGGTCTATGTACAAGATGGCCGCATCTCTAGAGTCGGCCTCAGTGTCTAAAGGATCGCCATGATTGCCTGTATAAGGTGGTTACGGCTCTCTGATATCGTGGGCCTGTTATAGTCAATGGCCTATTGGGGTTGGACGTTGATATTTACGGATTTTGAGTAAAATTACAGATCTACCTGGAGATTTATGGGGCTTTTTTATGGTAAGATTCTCTGCGTTGCCCATAGCAACTGGCCACAGCTCCCATAGCAACCAACCAGAGCTCAGCGTTCATTACTCATATAGCTCTGGCGAAATGAAAGCTGCGCCGTGATTGGTTGCTATGGGCAACATAAATAATCTGACTATAAGGCAGCAACTGACTAGTTGATGTGACTTCCCCATGGCAACCATCCTCCGTAGCAACCAATTAGAGCCCATGTTTCATCTTTATAAGTGAAAGTTAAATTCTGATTGGTTGCTATGGGCAACAGTTCTACCTATTTAGGCCCCGTTCCCACTGAGCAAATGGGAGTTTATGGTAGGCGCGCGCTCCTGCTCTGTACACGCTGAAGAATGAACATGTTCATTCTTCAGCGCGTACAGAGCAGGAGCACGCGCCTACCTTAGACTCCCATTATGAGTGGGAGGCTAACTGCATTCTGCGGCGGACAATTCCGTCACGGAATTCCGCTACCTTTGCTCAGTGGGAACGGGGCCTTACTCAGTAACCAATCAAAATGATGGTTTCATTTCCTGGGGAAATGGAAGTTGCTATGGGCAACAAGGGCTCAGGCGGACATTGTGGCCTCACTCGGAGTCTGTGTGTGAACGCGTCCGGTCGCACCACTGTAGTTTTTGTTATATAATTATTGGGTGGCCTTTCGGGGCAGACACAGATATTTAATTCGCTGACGATTGGACAGAATATTAATATTTAACCCCCTCCTCTCCAGCGTTAGTTACATCTTATTCTGATCATTTCCAAAACAGTCGTCATGTGAGAAGCCCAAAGGTTCACCTGTCGTGAATACCGCAGAGCGTCTGCGTTACAGCTGGCCATGGCCGTCGGATGTTACTTGACAATGTGGCGGGTAAATTCCAGGAATGTGGAGTTATAAATACCGGAGTATTAAAGACGTCGGGGGGCAACTGCTGCGCCCACAAAATGCCCAGAATTCACCCATCTAAAATTAACAACCTTATGTGGCTCGAAAATAGTGGCATGAAACGCGCCAATGTGCTATCCCCTCCTGTGAACGTATTGGGGGGGGGGGAATAAAAACTCATCCCATATCCACAGAGTAGGGGGTCCGGCCATTGAAAGGCCCCGACAACACAGGAACTGGGGGCACAGCTTTCCTAGTAGGAGGGAGCAGTGGGCCGGCACACACTCAGCCTATTCATTCTCTATAGACGTGAACGGTGGCTCTGTGGGGAAGGAATGGACTATGTACTAATCTGTTTCCTATCTGGGACCCCCCATGATCAGACACAAGGTAGGGAATATTGGAATACCCCTTTAATTGTAAAGCCTTTAATGCTTTATGACAAAATATGGGGTCACTGGGTCATTAGAGGAGTGTGGGGCCCACCTGTGCCGGCTGTGGTTTACACCAGGATCAGTGATAAATATTTACACTGTCAGTGGGTGAATTTGGTGATTTAACCCCCTAGATGCTGCAGTATATAGGAAGCGTGGCATGTAGGTGGTTACATGGGGGGGGAGGGGCCCTGACACATGATTTTGTATTATGTTATGTTTATTATTGTTATTTCTTTCTCTTGCAGTCATTCACCTTGGGCCACTGATATTGCAGTTGAATGAGAACTCCACCCTTACCAAAAACGGGTTGGGCCCTGAAGAAGGCTTTCTAATACCTATTGCTTTAGAAGATGAGGCACCTTCAGAAACGGTTGCCCCCCAGCTCGCGGATTCAGTCGCCACCATAGAACCCATGCAGCCCACCATCATAGAACCCACCCAGCCTCTTACCAGTGAAGCCACCATCTATAATAACATCTTCTTAACTCCAAGTCCTTTGGCTCCCCTGTCCTTGTCCTTGTCCCCTGTGGAGTCGACACCTGGAGTTTATATTGCGACGTCTCCTGTTACCTTGGAAACAAGTTTAAATAAAGCCTCTTTTAGTATCTTGGAGGAAACTTTGACTGTTCCACCGCTGGAGACTTTCAGTAGCATCAACCAAATTTCACGGACAGCAGAAACACTTCCTCTGTCCAGTGAGTACGGAGAAGATGTCGTCCCCTCGATATTCTCCATGGAAAGTACCAAATCTGGACAACTTTCTACAGGATCCTTTTTCAGTGTCTCGATAGAGGATACAATGGTTGCATCCAACACCCCAGAGACGTCTCCCACTCATTGGCTGGTTCCCCCCATAGAAAGTACATATATGCCAAGCATAGCCATCAGCAGCCCCGCCACCAAATCTCCTTTGTCTAGCATCTACTCATACTTAGGATTGGTTACATCAATGGATTCTAATATCAGCCCTACCGAGGCGTTACCCTTCTCATCTCTGTTATATGATGCTCCAGATGTTGCTGAAAGTCCTGTGACGTCAGTCCCAGAAAGCACTTTTAATTTGCTCCAAAGTTCAGTGCCTACTGCCATTCCTGAGACATTGACCACCGAGGCCATGTACACTCAGTGGTGGTCGGAGGAGTATATGGAAACCATCAGCATTAAAACCTTAGGGTTTCCCGGAGATCTTCCTTCCACCAGTGTGCTCATCCACCAAGATGTTGAAGTTTTCGGCTCCGTTACGTCTTCTCTTCCAATACCCCTCGTGTCTTCACGTTATCCAGACTCTTCTGTGGATTTTACTAATGTTATTGACTCTACTGAAGTCCAAGGAACCTCAGTGTCTCCTCAGAGTTCAGAGATGGAGAGCCATTGGGTTTCCTCAGTAGAGTTGACTCTGATGCCTTCGATGCTCATCTCGTCTATGCCCTCTGTCGATCTGGAGGCAACGTTTTCTACTATAGCAATATCCACTCCTTTCCTTCTTGAAAGTTCAATCTATGAACCTGTAATCACGGCCGAAGCTCCTGCATTTGTGCCGACAGAAACAGGGATGTACTTCACTCCAACCCTATCTCTTGCTGCGGAGTCCACGTTGCTGTCTGTCATGGACTCCAGTTACTTCATGTTTGGTTCCACCCTTGAGCCCAGTGGCCTCTTCCCTTCATCTGTAGACGTTTCCCCCTCACAGTCATTGGCGTCCAGTCATGTGTCAGCCGTGGAACCTCAGGACTTATCTACTCTGCTTGCCATATCTGAGTCCTTGTTCAGTAGCTCCATGATGGAGATTTACTCTTCATCCATACTGGAAACCATTAGCATGGAGGTCTTGCCCTGGGAAACTGTGAACTCCGTTGCACTTCCATCTTCTTCCTTTTCATTGTTAAGTGTTGACTGGACTGAGAGTGGTTCATATATGTCGTCTGAGTTGTCGGAGATATGGGAGGTGAAGTCCACCATCATGGCGTCGAGCATCCTCTATACCTCAAGTACTTTGATTGGTGCTACCTCTCTGCTGCCTTTACCTTCCTCATCTGCACTGAACTCCACCACATCTGCCTTGCCCACCTCCTCCTACGGTTTCGATCATGCCAGCAGTGCTTTGGTTGAGGAAGTCCTTCCGACCTCTCTACCTACCTTGGTTCCGATGATGACGTTACCTCTGGA
Organism: Dendropsophus ebraccatus; assembly: GCF_027789765.1. NCBI lineage: Eukaryota > Metazoa > Chordata > Amphibia > Anura > Hylidae > Dendropsophus > Dendropsophus ebraccatus. The sequence goes on along the minus strand of NC_091454.1, from coordinate 4,649,908 downwards.
GTCGCTGTATACATCGGATGCCTCAGGGGTCTATACCTCATTGTTTTCGGTATCTACTCTATCACCCGGTTTTACCCTTGTCCCCATCTTGCCACCAACATCCACCATCCGTTTGGGGTCTACAATAAATTTTCCAGCCACGTCAGGATCATTGATCCTAAGTCCAACATCTACGGTGAACGTATTGTTGTCTTCAAGTTCTCAGCCAACCTTGGGTCCGGTGTTTGCTCCAACTACCCCCCACACCCCTGACCTCCAATCTTCTGCTCTAACCCCACCGGTCACTGCTATAGGCACAACCTCTATACCAAGTTCTTCCTCGCCGGCGGCTGTCACCCATAAAACTCTAGGTACTACCACCACCCAGGCGGCTACAACCAACATGGTCACTCCTGGAGCCACAACAGCAACATCAACCCTGTCTGCCGGGGTTACGCCACCATCTGGGCTTACAGCTGCCACAACGGTGACCACCACAAGGCCCAGCTTCGTTTGTGATGTCTCCAATCCGGAACCCTATCTGGTTACTGTCGGTGAGTAGTCGTTTATCTGTTATGCTGATCCTCTGGAGCTGAACTCAGAATTCTGCTGAGCCCCTATAATACCAGGGGCAGTTAGTTACGTGTGGCATTGTGGAGGGTAGTTATATGTCAAGTGACTATAGTCTTAACTTCACAAGTACATTAGATGAAGGAACCTATCCGGGGGCTGAGGGTAACTTATCAGAATGTGCGCTGGACACTGCAGAATTAACGAAACCGCAAATCTTTATTCCAGTTCTGTCACGAGGATCAAATATCGAGAATATCACCGAGATGATGAAGGAAACTCTGACCGTGAACTTCAACCGGTCGGTGGAGCTGGAGGTGAGTGCAGCTCTGGAGCAATATGTATATGTACACAGTGACCCCACCAGCAGAATAGAGAGTGCAGCTCTGGGGTATAATACAGGATGGAACTCAGGATCAGTAATGTAATGTATGTACACAGTGACCCCACCAGCAGAATAGTGATTACAGCTCTGGAGTATAATACAGGATGTAACTCAGGGTCAGTAATGTAATGTATGTACACAGTGACCCCACCAGCAGAATAGTGAGTGCAGCTCTGGGGTATAATACAGGATCAGTAATGTAATGTATGTACACAGTGACCCCACCAGCAGAATAGTGAGTGCAGCTCTGGGGTATAATACAGGATGTAACTCAGGATCAGTAATGTAATGTATGTACACAGTGACCCCACCAGCAGAATAGAGAGT